>NC_079894.1:785416-991817 GCF_024868665.1 Triplophysa rosa | reverse complement strand
CTGTAATCTGACAGAGGAAAGTTGTTCATCACTGGCGTCAGTTCTCAGATCAAACTCCTCAAGTCTGACAGAACTGAACCTGAGTGACAATAATCTGCAGGATTCAGGAGTGAAGCTGCTCTCTGATGGACTGAAGAATACAAACTGTAAACTGAAGACACTGAAGTAAGAAAATCCTTAAACTAATAAAGTCAAATATGTGTTTGTATCATGTACAGTAAATTCAACGGAGGTCCTTATGAAAGTTGTTGATCATAGTGTAAGAGACACAACAGTAGTTATGTTTCCAAGGAACGTTTTACAAAACTGCAATGGGAACACTTTTTGTCACGTGACGTAGGAAAAAGTCACATGATCATTCTGTGGAATGTTTGGGCTGGACATTTGGAATGATGGGATGTAAGGAATTCACATTATGTAATATCTTATTTGTGCATCTTAAGTAGCATGGAAAATAATTGTGGCAATATCCAACAATACATTGTATGGGTCAAATTTACTACCGTAAATTTATCAAAATAGTGAACAAAAAATGCGGGAATCACGCCTACAAACTTCACTCGCTGCTGCCGCTCTTTGGGAATAACCCACTGGAGTTTTGGTATTCCGCTTTCTGGTTCATGTACTCTCCACAACATCATTACAGCGGTAAGCCCATAGAGAGCATTAAAACAAACCTGTTTCTTCTTAGCAACGGCCTGCTACAGCACCTCAAATATTGTGTAGTCCTAAGAAACTATACATCAATGGAAAGCTTTATTCAGCTTCAGATGATGTATAAAACTCAATTTCCAAAAATTGACCCTTAAGACTGGTTTTGTTTTCCAAGGTCACATATGATAAAGCATGAAAACCAATGAGTGCCCAGTATGGAGCTTTATTAGGAACAGTGAGTTGATTAAAATATAGAGAAATACAGACATCTCTCTTCCCTCTTTCATCACAGTAGATGGCCTCATGCACCTCTAAAGTTGGTTCCCAACCCACCATAACACCTAAAAAGAAGTTTGAAGGTGTCATGGTTCTGCCTCCTTTAGTCTTGTTTTTCTTGGTCCTGTGGCAGAGCCATGACAAAGTCTTTGTTTATGTGTGGAGAGAAACATATTGTTGTCCTTTTGACAATAATATGTCTTCTCTCCGGTGTCTTGTCATTAGCCCCGCCCCTCTCGTTTCCCGTATTGCTTCCCTGCCGTGTCTAATGTTTCCCACCTGCCCTGTGTCGTTATCCCTCGTTTGTCTTCCCTATAAGATGTCCTCATGTTTCATTGTCTTGTGCTCGTGTATTGCGTTCGTTACGTTCCATGGCTCCTGAGCTTTCTTGTTGTTTCACGCTCGTGTTCCTGTTTAAAGTCTCCGTCAAGTTTAGTAAGTTTTTAGTTTAGTTTTGTCCAGTGATGTTTAGCATTGTTTAGTGTGTATCAGTCTTCGTCCTGTTCATTTTCCTGTTTTGTTAAGTTTACCCCTTCGCAGGTTTTTGTTTCGTTTTTGTTATTAATAAATATTCCTGTTGTGTTAACCCCTCATCTGCCTGCACTTGGGTTCTTCTGTCCCCGCCTTTCGTGACAGAAGGGCTTATTGTGGGAAGAAAAAAATACACTTCAGTTGCATAACATTGTTAAATGGAAACGCTGTCATTCCAAAATATATTTTAATCGACATTAAGAAAATATCGCTTAAATTGTGCGAACATCTGTAATGGAAACCCGGCTACTAATGCTACTAACCCGGCTACTTTCTGTGAGAAATTACTATGAGACACTTTTACCAAAAACATACTGTTATAAATCTTTAAACAAATAACCTGAATATTATATTAAGCTATTCTTGGTATTATTCTGAAAACGACATTAATTTATCTCATTTAATTTTCTTCTCTCTTCAGTCTGTATAAGTGCAGTATTGGATCTGAAGGTTGTGTTGCTCTGACTTCAGCTCTGAGATCAAACCCCTCACATCTGACACAACTCAATCTGAGTAACAATAATCTGCAGGATTCAGGAGTGAAGCTGCTCTCTGATGGACTGAAGAATACAAACTGTAAACTGAAGACACTGAAGTAAGAAAATCATTAAAGCAATACAGTTAAACATGTGTTTGTAAATTGAATAGAGTTCACATAAAAGCCCATGACTTCACCTCTCTTACACTGTAAAAGATGCTTTCAGTTGTAACTCATTTATATATACTGCTCATAATAGTCACAACCGTTTCATTATAATTCATGACTTTATTTGCTGTGACTGATTTTAACTCACTGTTGTGTTGTTATTTCTCTCTCAGTCTGAGTCGCTGTAATCTGACAGAGGAAAGTTGTTCATCACTGGCGTCAGTTCTCAGATCAAACTCCTCAAGTCTGACAGAACTGAACCTGAGTGACAATAATCTGCAGGATTCAGGAGTGAAGCTGCTCTCTGATGGACTGAAGAATACAAACTGTAAACTGAAGACACTGAAGTAAGAAAATCATTAAAGCAATACAGTTAAACATGTGTTTGTAAATTGAATAGAGTTCACATAAAAGCCCATGACTTCACCTCTCTTACACTGTAAAAGATGCTTTCAGTTGTAACTCATTTATATATACTGCTCATAATAGTCACATCCGTTTCATTATAATTCATGACTTTATTTGCTGTGACTGACACGTTTTTCTTCTCTCTTCAGGTTGTGTAACTGCAGTATTGGATCTGAAGGTTGTGTTGCTCTGACTTCAGCTCTGAGATCAAACCCCTCACATCTGACACAACTGGATCTGAGATGTAATAATCCAGGAGATTCAGGAGTGAAGATGCTCTCTGATCTACTGAAGGATCCACAATGTAAACTACAGACACTACTGTGAGTTGTACTTGTGTGTATTTGGATTTGTGGATTTAATAATTCTGAAATGTCTAAAGATAATGAATCTGATGAGTGTATTTTAATATCTGATCTCTCTGATGTATTACAGTACTGAGTCTGGATGGTAACGATCATCTAAACACCGTGGTGTGGCTACAAGGCCAATAAGCAGTCTGATCACAGCATGCATCACAGTTCGTATTGTTCTTGGACGGGCAAATCTATGCTGAGAAACAATGTCTGTTTGCTGCCACACACGGCCATCAAATGCTGAACGTCTTTTTGCTGTGGAGCTTGCAGTTATTGACAGACGTGCCCGGAGCCCTTCTGCTTCAAACTCCTCCACATCTGGCCCAGATGTAAGACCCAGAAGTCATGCACAGGGACCCAGCCATTTTAATGCCTCTTTCAATTTGGGCCCAGCCTTGCACACCCCTACTGTTTCAGCACCAACCTATCACCTCACGGCCCCTCGTGGTAGAGCTTCAGAGGGACCTAAAGCCAAGCTCGACACGTATGATGGTAAAGATGACTGGGACTCCTTCATCATTCCTTTTGAGTGCAGAGCTGCTATTTACAGATGGAGCGCAGTGGAAAGAGTAGATAAACTCCATGAATGTCTACGGGGAGCTGCTGTCAGATATCTTTGCTCATTACCCGAACACGTACGTGAAGATTATTTTCTGCTGAAAGAGCAGCTGGCTTTCCGATTTGGCCAAAAAGAACCTCCAACCGCAGCACGTCGGAGACTCGGTGATCTGTGCCAGTCTAAGGAAACAATCTCAGAGTTCGCAGAAGAGGTTCAGAAACTGGTTGTTTTATCTTATCCTGGAGTTGACATCGACCTCAGGGATCAAATTGCTGCTGATGCTTTTCTTAAGGGACTGCGCAACCAGAAAGTGGCGTATGAGGTTATGAACCGTGATCCTGTGACGCTGGATGAGGCACTACGGTTAGTTTCATTTTATGAGCACAACTTCAAAGCCACACTTGGACGAGATTTTGATCAGAGGGGGAGGACACGTCGTGTATCCTGGGCTGATGAAAACACTGATTCTGATGAAGAGCCACAGACCTTGCAATCACGTAGAGTGCAGTCTCAGGGCTATGTGACACAGCACCAGTTGCAGACACTCATTGACAAAGTTGATAAGCTCCAGCTAGCCGTAGAGCGGCTGCCTCCTCCTTTTTCTGTGGCTCCCATTCCTGCTGTGAGACCCACCCACCACATGAATTCCAGTATGGCAACCCAGTCAGAAAGGGGCCGCACATCTCAGACCCCTTTTAAGCCAAACAGGTACAGACAGCAAAATAGCATCCCCACCAGAGCTCCTAGTGGGCCATGCTTTCTGTGTGGGGAGGAGGGACATTACAAACGAAACTGCTCACGGTCTCCCAGTCCATCTGCCAGTCCCCCCATGAATACTTGTGCCAGAATGCAGCCTACAAGTCAAAATAGTTCAGAAAGCACAGAGCAGATTCCCTCTATTGTACATGTGAGCAGAGCTGAGAGCCGAGGACCCAGTTTGATGATCTTTCTTACTGCTGATGGCGTACCAGTTCATGCAGTTATAGACACAGGAGCTGAGGCTACAATTATGTCGGAAGAGACATACAGCAAACTACCTGTTAAATCTGTTTCAGGACTAAAAAACGTGCATCTCCGCAATGCAGAAACTGGAAGAGAGATGATAGCAACAGGCGGCGTAAAAGTGGAATTCAGAATTGGCACAAAAGTCATGGAGTGGACAGTTTGCATTGCACCAATCTGCGACACCCTGCTTCTGGGTTTGGATTTCTTAAAAGCTGCTGATTTCACCATACATGCCTCTGGTAAAGTTTTCATGGGCTCTGAACTCATTCCAGCCTACATATCGGAAGGCAAGGGGCCAGACTATGCTGTTTCAAGAGCGATGTTGGAGAGTGACTTCATTGTGCCGCCAGAGTGTGAATGTGTAGTTTGGGGTGTGGTGGATGACCCAAAACCAGAACTCCCTGCTGTTCTAGAGCCTGTTAGCTTGACTGATGGGGTATCTTCAGGCAGTGTCATGATTAACATGGAGCAGAGGATCCCTGTCAGATTGTGCAACATCACAGCTTCCAGTAAGTCCTTATCACAGGGAGCCTGTTTGGGTGTGCTCATCGAAGCATATCCTGACCCTCAAGAAATTAGCATGGAGGGAGAGGGGTCCTGCTCAGCTCCACCAAAAGGAGGAGACTCAATACTACAAGAGCCTAACAATCAACCTCTAGATGTGCACCATGTAAGAAGGGTGTTGCCACCAAATGCCCTTGACCTCCCAGAACACCTCAAACAGTTGTTCACCTCAGCAAGTGAAATGCTCACGGAACAGCAACAGCAGATGTTATTGGCGCTGCTCATTGAACATCAAGCAGTTTTCGCAGCCACTGAGGATGACCTGGGGAAATTCTCCTCATTGAAGCACAGCATTGACACTGGGGCGTGTAAACCGGTTCGACAGCCAGTGCGACGTACCCCTTTAGGGTTCTGGGATGAGGAGGAATCGCATCTCAAGAAAATGCTTGACTCAGGTATTGTGGTTCCCTCAAACTCCGAATGGGCATCTCCTATTGTCCTCGTAAGAAAGAAAGACGGGGGAGTCCTCTGGTGCGTGGATTACCGCCAGCTCAATGACCTGACCATTAAGGATGCATATCCTCTGCCAAAAATAGAGGAGTGCCTGGATGTGCTGGGTGGTGCAAAGACATTCTCGACACTGGACCTTCAATCAGGATACTGGCAGATTGAAATGAAGCTGGATGACAGACACAAGACTGCGTTTGCAACAAGGTATGGGCTTTATGAGTACACAAGAATGCCATTCGGGTTATGTAATGCGCCCGGCACATTCCAGAGGGCCATGGAGTTGGTTCTACGAGGCTTACAGTGGGACACCTTATTGATATACCTGGATGACATAATAATTTTTGGTGAGGATGTAGAGCAGTGTTTTGAGCGCCTTGCAGAGGTTTTTCGGAGGTTGCAGGAATACGGACTAAAGCTGAAGCCCTCAAAATGCCAGCTGTTAAGAGACGAAGTCCTGTTCCTTGGTCACGTTGTGAGCAGTGAAGGAATTAAGACCAATCCAGCCCTCATAAATGATGTTAGGGATTGGAATCCCCCAACCAGTGTCCAGCAACTCCAGTCATTTCTAGGTCTTTGTAATTATTACAGGAGGTTCGTTGCCAAGTTTGCTGAAATCGCTGCACCCTTGACAATATTACTCAAAAAAGGGAGTCACTTCAACTGGGAAGAGGAGCAGAAAAAGGCTTTTGAACGTCTTAAAAGGAGTCTGACAGCCGCACCAATCTTGGTGTTTCCAATTACATCTGGTCAGTTTGTGCTGGACACCGATGCGTCCAACTAGAGCATTGGAGCAGTGCTCTCACAGTTACAGTGGGGGAAAGAGAAAGTCATCTCTTTTGCAAGCTGTGTCCTCACACCGGCCCACCAGAGGTACTGTGTCACTCGTAAAGAGCTCCTTGCAGTTGTTAGATTTACAAGACAGTTCCGCCACTACTTGTTGGGGTCTAACTTCATACTGAGGACGGATCATTGCAGTCTAACATGGCTATACAGGTTTAAGTGACCTGAAGGCCAACTTGCTAGGTGGCTTGAAGAACTCAGCCAGTACAACTTTGTCATTGAGCACAGGCCAGGTTCACACCACGGCAATGCGGATGCGTTGTCTCGAAAGACTCTGGATGAGGAATCTTGTGACTGTTATCAAGCAGGAAAAGAGCTGGATAGTTTGCCGTGCAAGGGCTGTCGTTTCTGTCAGAAGCTCCACCATCAATGGGCCAGATTTGAGGAAGATGTTGATGATGTTATTGCCTTGGCGGTAAGACGCACACACTCCCTAAACTGTGAGAATGATGGTAGCTGCACTAACACTACTAGTGATGGTAATGAAGTAGATGATGATAACCCATGTCCTTCCGTAAACTGGCTGCAACCGCTGAATCTCGAGAGTCTCAGGGAAGAACAGTTAGCTGATCCAGACCTTTCAATCCTCCATAAATGGATGTCTGATAGTTCTTTGCCTGCAAAAGAAGAGGTCATGATGCAGAGTCCAGCGGTTCGCAAGTACTGGCTGTGTTGGCCTCAAGTGGAAATGCGAGAGCGGATCCTCTATTATCGATGGAGTGTTATTGGAGGTATGTCATCATTGCGCTTGCTTGTTCCTGTTTCCCTGAAGAATGAAGTTCTCCAAGCCTGTCACAACCCCGCACAAGCAGGTCATGCAGGGGAGGAGAGGACACTCATGCGCATACGCAGATATTACCACTGGTACAATATGGCAAACGAGGTGCGCCTTTTCGTGAAAAAGTGCCCACAGTGTAGCTCCTGCAAGACAGCTGGAGCAAAGGGGAGGGACAAGCTCCAGAACTATCAAGCTGGCACGCCTATGGACCGACTTCACCTTGATGTCCTAGGACCATTCCCAGAATCCAAGTCCGGTAACAGATACATCCTCATGATCATCGACCAGTTTACCCGCTGGGCGTTCCCTGTCCCCGAACAAGGAGCTGAGACAACAGCCAAGAGGTTGGTGTTTGACTTCATCTCTCGCATCGGGACTCCCCTTGAAATTCACACAGATCAAGGACGAAACTTTGAGAGTTTGGTGTTCACTGAGGTTTGTCGCCTGTTGCAAGTCACCAAGACCCGTACGACACCGTATCATCTAGCTTCGAACGGGCAGGTCGAAAGATTCAACAGAACACTATTGCAGATGATGCGCTGTTATGTGGACCAAAACCAGCGAAATTGGGATGAACATCTTCCTTTACTCACTGCAGCTTATAGAAGCACTGTCCATTCAGCAACAGGTTTCACACCAAATCAGCTAATGCTGGGGCGAGAAGTTTTCCAGGCGCATGACGTCTGGCTGAGGACAGCTGAAGTTACCAGAGATGCTAAAGCCACACCTGAATTTGTTCAAAAACTTCAAGATAACCTGCAGCAGGCTCATCAAGTGGCACGCCAAAACTTACACTCAGCTCAGACCCGTCAGAAGAAGGTCTATGACTTACGAGCCAGAGAGAAGTCTTACCAAGTGGTTGACCTTTTGTTTGTAAGAGTCAGTAGCAGAAGAAAAGGGTATAGTCCAAAACTCCAAGTGCCATGGCAAGGGCCGTTCGTTGTCACAGCGTGCCTTGGACCAGTCCTCTACCAGGTCAGAGATAGGAGATATGAGAAGGTGCTACATCACGACCGTTTGCAACCCTATCTAAGTGACCATGTACCTGTTTGGATGCAGCGCCTGCGACGAAAATACACTGGCACCGAGGAAGGTTCTCTAATTCCACCCACTGCTGCAGTTATGGAAGCAGAAGTGCCAACCCCTTCACCCGCTGATAACTCTGCAATGGAGGAGCCTCAGACCCTTCTCACAACGGACTCTAGCTGTGGAAAACAAGGGATGAAGACCAAAAGTGGTCGACCGGTTCGAGCCCCCTGTCGTTACATGGACTGAAAGAAAATGTAATTGCTAAGTACTATCTTAAAGGGTGCAGAAGGGACTCTGCAGAGCTTTAAAGGGGGGGGGGGTGGTGTTATAATGTTGGATTAGGTTAAATTGTGTTGAATGTGTAGTTCTCTATGCACAAATGCATAGTAGCGTATTAGCCAATCACATGCTGTTACGTCACTGTACGGGGACAGGTTCAGTTTGTTGTGTTAGAGAGTGTGCTCGCAGGTTCCGGTGCGGATGGTTGAGAAGAATCCCATCAGCGCCGGGAAAGAGCATAACCCCGTTATTGTACACTTTATTTACTTTATATACCAGTAAAGTGACTGAAATGATCATCTGTGTTGTGTGCCTCTCTTCATGCCTCCACGGACACACAGAGAACACAAAAAGGGAGAGCATAACAATATTATCAGGCCTAGTGCCATGAGGGGGGAAAAGGGAAAATTGACCTTATACACAACCAGAGCATATTGCTTTCTGTTGCCAGGCAGGGGCGGATGAACCATATGGGCAATTGGGCGAGTGCCCCGGGGCACCAAGACTTTAGGGGCACCAAATAAACCAGCAATACAAAAGACATTTTTAATAAATGTACATAAGCACTTGTTTTTTAAGACTTAAGTCACACATCTGCGCTAAATAGGCGTGGCACCGTGTTCGGGAATACCCCCCACTTTCACCTTGTGTCCTCCGGAGGTCTCTTCCTCTAAAGGATGCGCTATACAGAGAATCCTCAATTTAGAATTAAACGAGACGTCCTTCGTAGGACATACTGGCAGAAAAGGAAACAGGAAGTACTACGTTGCTATGACAACACGTTGCACTCGCACACCTGTCAAATTAATTAAAATGATTTCTACATGAAAAAGTAAAAAGTAATTAAAATTAATAAAAATGATTTGATGACAGCGTCTTTGCTCTGCTACAGCTTTGAGCATTACAGCCAATCAAGTTCATCGTATGAAAATGCTGGCCAATCAGAGGCGTTTAAATGATTCACCGCTGAAGAAGAGCTCTACTGAAATGAAAGTTTATCATTATCAAACGTGTACAGATACGCTGTAAGAAAGAGATTCATCATGTAGAGTTGTCTAATGTATACCCGAAGCTATTGAGTGTTTTAGTGATGTTGGATGTTCTTTGATTGTTTTCTATATATTTCCTGTTTGAATAACTGATTTTTGTGTTCCTTAAGAATCAAAACAGCAATAAAACCGTAATAAAATAATCCATAAATGCTTCTCAGCTTGTTTTGTAAAACACTTTAATGTATTCTAATATCTGAAAGTAATAAGATGACAACATCAAGGGCAATAATCAGCATCAATGATTCTGTTTTAATCTTTCAGTCCTATGGAATGAGTTTGTTTTATAACATCTGATATGCTACTCTGGTCCACATCAGTTTAAAGACACCTCCGGCGCTGCTTTGTTTCTGTGTAAATTAAAGAGTTATCAGGATTTTCATAATTTATATTTTATAATTTATTTCATCTACATACTGTACATTTAGAATGACATCAATCTCATTATGTTGTGCAATTGTTTTGTATATTTACATACAACTCTGGGAAGTAAATTATCACTTGTACCCTTATCTGCAATCCTATCATTTTATTTATTTATAATTCGATGCCAGGTCAGGGTTACACACAAATGTTCTGTCATGTCTGTGGACCCCTTGAAGTAGCCTTGGCCACCCCATATATAAAACTAGCTCTGCCACTGCCCCATGCAGGAAATTTGAATTTGGGGGAGTACATCTTTGCATCATTACATCACATCCGTAAACACAAAGGAGAGTAACCAGCTAGTTTATCACACGTGTGTGGCTGGCGCTGCTGCGGGTGACAGTTTTGTTCATTCTTATAAAAGTATCTTAAAATCATCATCTAGATGGCTGTGTTTAAAAGCGATCATCTGGGGAATTCTTGCAACCATCTCTAAGTTCTGACACTGATTACATCTGGGGAATCACTTGTTAAAGTGATACTTCACCCAAAAATGAAAATTCTGTCATGTACTCCGTACTCATGTACCTTCGAGTTGTTACAAACACTGTAAACCCAAATGCTCAAAATAATCAAATTGATTAAGTACTGTAAACTTAATTTAATGAAACCGGTCTACTTTAAGTTCCTGAAACACTTTCACTTTTAAGTATGATTATTTTAAACTAAAATTTTAAAAAAATTAGCTTGTACAATTTACTTAAAGATGTAAGTTCAACAACCGGTCAAGGATTTCAAATTCCCAGCATGCTTTGCTTCAGACTGCATTAGGAGAGTACATTTTAAAATATGATTATTTGATGTGTTTTTCAGTAAAGTTAAAGACTCGTTACTGTTTACTTATCTTGGATATTAAGAAGAGTTTGACATTTCTCAATTTTGTGGTTACCATTGTTCCACAAAGAGTTGTTCATGTGCTTTGGCTGTGGGAGGCTACATGTAACCCGTCACATATGCAATGTCACCAGTGAATAACGACTGTGCTAATGCCAGTTCGGAGATCCGTCTCTTGCTCATTTTGGCTTGCACAAGTCAAAGTAGTTGATTTCTGCATATGAAGATTGAAGGAACACTCCACTTTTTTTGGAAATAGGCTTATTCTTCAACTGCCCCAGAGTTAAGTCTTACCGTTTTGGAATCTATTCAACCGATCTCCGGGTCTGGCGATTGCACTTTTAGCATAGATAATTGAATCTAATTAGACCAGTAGCATCGCGTTCAAAAATGACCAAAGAGCATAGGCGTAATTTGCGGGTGGATGGGTGGGTCATGTCCCCACCACTTTTTGCCAAAGTCAATTTTGTCCCCACCACTTATTGTAAGAAATAAAAAATACGGAGCGTCTATTTACCGTGCGAGTAGCCCGCTTTGTAAGCAGAGGCTATGTATACTAACTCCGACCATCAGTTTCCGATTGGAATACACAAAATGTAAGAAAGGCAAAAGAAGCTTAACTGCTCCGGTGGCGTAGGGCGTAAAGTAAGTTTTACCTGCTTCATGTCGTCGTGGGTACGCGACTGATGTTTGCTGAACTTTTTCCCTGTCACATATCAGATTGTAAAGGTATTTATTTTTAATAAAATGAAAATATTTGAAAATGGCTGTTAAAGTCATACATGTATCAAACATTTTGCGCTTAATTGCACTTCGGTGCTATATATTCGTCCTTATTGTTCTCGACATGCCGTTGCTATCGCCTATTGCAAGATTAATTACATTTTGATACTTGATAGAAAACTCCAGTAAATGGAAAAAGTCTTTGTACTTTCATGAGTTAAAAACAAAATTTAGAAAGTGTGTTGTATATTTGTAGCCCATCAGGCAATGCCCGTAGTAATTAGTGAAAATAAGATTTTTTAAAGATATTATTTTCCATCTGTTTCCCCTGTATACTTGAATGTTTGTCCTTATTAGCAGGGGGTTGTCAAACACCAAATTTTTAACATGGGGAAAACACGTTCGTTTCAGTAGTTTGTTTCATCATGAATTAATACGTTTAATTACGTACGGCAACAGCCATCCTTACATATAAAGCACAACATGCTTTAAATTAAATATCGATGAATACATGATAGCTTAAAAACAAATGGAAGCAGATCTAATACGTGATGTGAAAATTTATAATGGTGAGATCAGCGGATTCGAACCTGCTTCACGGCAGTGTCAATATTACTTGTAATGCGTCTTTCGCACTAAGGTCACACCACTGAAGCCGTCGATAAAGTGGCGCAGTTTTTATAGTTTTCTAGAGTCACCTACATGTTTCGCGCTTGTGACGTCTATGAATATTCCCAACGAGTTCTTACAGAAACAATTTATGAAAGCATTGTTTGTGTCGTCTTCGTCCCCACCACTTTTCAAAACAAAGTTACGCCACCGCCAAAGAGTTAATATTTTTCCTATTTAAAACTGGACTCTTCTGTAGTTATATCGTGTGCTAAGACCGGCAGAAAATGAAAAGTTATGATTTCTAGGCCGATATGATTAGGAACTATACTCCCATTCCGGCGTAAATCAAGGAAGTTTGCTGCCGTAACATGGCCGCAGCAGACGCAGTGATATCACGCAGCGCATTTCCACATTTGAAGCAAGTCCAGTTTTAAATAGGAAAAATATTGACCTTCACGATATTCTAATTTTTTTAGATGTACCTGTATTACTTGTAGGACATAAGGTAGGCGGTATTTTTAATGTTAGAGTTTTGTCTACATCAGGCACGAAGCGATAACCAACGGTACAGTTGAGTCCATATTAGTGGTTTTAAATGTTTCCCAAAGATTTTCATTGTTCTAAAAATATTAAATTATATTTGTTCATTTTAGAAGTGTCTTGGTGCAACAAAGAAAACCATCAACTCTTAATAGACAATCACTACTCTTTATTATATTGTCCATTATAAATGCTATTCATCCCACAACACTTTAACAGGCACAGGTCATACTCCACCCTTGGGATTTACATCTCCAGTGGCTTGGAGGCACCAATCTTTAGAAATAAACCAAAATTATTATGTACCAAATGCAAAACAACAAGGTAAAAACAGATAACACAAACCTTGTTAAACTGAGAACAGGAGACACGCTCAGTTGTCAATAATAACCAATGGTCCAAGCACAGAGTTTAATGCCGAGGGTTCTGCAATTGTCACTCAGTCAGGTTACAGCATAAAGCGGTTTACAAAAATTTGTCCAGGTGAAGTTTTACTACGCAACTGGCATTTTAAACAAAATGGAAAACTCACCATTTCTTAAACCTCTTTTCTTCCTCCCTCGACAGTTAGTGTCACAGCAGCTACATAGAGAACTTTGAGAGGGATCGTCAAGTAACGTCCATCTTCAATGAAGGATACAGAGTTACAAAAGGTTAAGGGATGACGAAATTTAGTTAGCAACCATACCTTGAGTTGAACTTATCGTATTGACAAGCTTTTTTGCCGCCATCCATGTCTCTAGGGTCCCATGCCACAAGCTTGCAGTGAATGTAGACCTTTAGAATGACATGGAACACAATAACAAAACTGATAATGGCAAGAACAAAGACGGGACAAAAGAACTCACATCTTCTCCAATGGCAAACTTAAACGCTTGAAGACTTAATCTGATCTCAGACAATTTGCTCCTTGGCAGAAATCTCGAGTTGGTGTTTTTACTGTCCACCAGACACCTTAAGTGAGAATTCAAAAAGGGACAGTCAAAACCCATATTGGTGTAAATATTCACGGCACATACGTAACCTTGGTTCCACATACCCTTTATTAGTGATAAGCGGGTAAATACGAGAATCTGGACCCAGTTCAGGTGTTGTGGAAGCCACACATTCCTCCAGGAGCAGCATCAAAGGCTGATGGGCGTGCTGCTCGACCGAGGCAGCGATCGGGATTGTTGAGCTGAGCGAGAACGTTGTGGAAGTGGCCAAACCGCCAAAGTCATCTATTGACAAGAGGCATTACACTGCTGTTCAGAGAACCAATCCGGAACGTAAAGGTTTTGTTCCAAGTATATTCCTACCCCTCATGAGTGCCATGTGGAAGTTTAGCTCCCCCTGCCCGTGTGTATGAAAAACCAGAGGATTATACAAAGGAGCTGCCCAGTCTTTTGGCCTGAGGAAAAACGGTTTTAGTAATTAAATCATAGAAGCACGTTAACAATGTAAATTAGATACGACAAAAATAGCACCTTTTATAAGTACAGGCAACTGGGTAATAAACAGGTGATGCTTTCGAGGGTGCGGTAGACGTGATCTCAGTCGCAAATACAATTTGATCTGTTGTCACCTATGGATGAGAAGACGTCCACTATAGACCACATGTCCCATATGATTGCTTCCCTGACATCAACACTCACGTAGGTTTATTTAGCGCAGTTAACTTCCTTCATACAACGCATTGTTACACTTAAAATAACATTGTGATGTAATGGTAAATAGCGGTTTCATAGAGAAAATAATTCTTTTGAAACTAAAAGCCGTGACAACATGACAACAAACGTCCCTTAACTCACCAGCCTCCTTATAGTACAGGCCCCAAATTCAGCATTGAAAACAGCCTCTGACCCCTCAGGTTTGACCGAAACTTGTGACGGAGGACAATCCCCCAACCGAAGAGAATATGGATCCACTTGCAGGTTCATTTCCGCCCATCGTACAGTCACAGAGTTTTTACCACAATCCACAGTGATTGCTAAAGAAAGACGAATCAGAGATTGTCAATCACAATGCTCCTTTTAAAATGTTCTGTTCGGATGCAGGCCTTATAACAAACAATAGACATTTACCTGCTTGTGCCCCTAAGAAAGCAACCAGATTACAAAAGACAAATATGACAAAAGAAGGCATTCTGGCAATATGCTGTGGGTTCATTGAAGGATTTCTTTAAGCACTAACCTCATTTAAACATTCACATGTGAACAGTTTCTTAATGAGCTTAATGACCATCAGCTGCTAATACTCTGAATCTGATCACGTGAGGGTCACCACTCCTATAGTATTTATGTGATGGGATGTGTTCAATTATACGGTAAAAAGAACACGGTATTCGTCATGTAGTGGGTTATTTGTATTGATTTTGGTTTTTCTGAAAGTATCTTGTGAAGGGTTCCTGTAATTTACTAAGAAGCCATTCATACTTTTGCATTTAAAAATGTAAGCAGTAACTCTTTGGGGGTGATATTTGCTAGGAACGTTGAATTATTATTGTGTGCTATTGGAGTGGATTAGAGAAATAGACTGTTGACATGTTTATAACAAAACAAAAGTTCATCATTTCAGTGAACTCAAAGAGTGGAAACATATTTTGTCAAAAGAGATCCAAAAAGGCCTGTTGGGTAAAACGTATTTCTTTTCATAAATCATTTTAGTCATTCCTCCTGTTTGTCTGTGGGTTTTAACCAATAAAAATGATCAAAAAGAGCCTATCTTTAACGCCGTTGAAGCATTTCTTCCATCTCCGTGAACAGACAAGATTTCCAGTTTGCAATCTCTGACCTTTAACAAGAAGCCTCTTACAAACCTATTTTTTCTGTAAGGCCAAAATATTTACACACACACACCAAAAAACAGACAAACCCAACCTTGAACCTAGAAAAATGACCATATTTAACCCAATCCAACCTAGCACAGGTTCATTTAAACCCAGCTCTTGGGTTTGTCCATAGTTTATCCAACCATGGGTAGAAATAGCCCAGCTTTTTTTGTGTGTTTGTAAATATTAAGCCAATGTATCCACCTTATTTTTGACGTAAATGTTGGCGCCGTATTAAAGCTAAAGCAAGCAAGGGAGAGAATGAACAACATGAAATATTGTCTTTATTTAATAGACATAAAAACAGACAGTTTTTGGTTAGTAGGTTTTGAGTTGTTTTTAGAAAGTTGTGATGGTTAATGTACATACTACATTATGGTTGGTTATGATGGTGATGGTTAGTTATGTAGCAAGAACATAAATGAATCAAGTAACCTCAACATGAAATTAACATGTAGAAGAATCACCATTATTGTGACCAGTGTTTGCTCTAGTTGGCCTCTTGATTCGTCTTTTAATGTTTGATTTTCTTTGCCTATTGAAATCGTCTGGTTATATATTTGTGGCAAAGACAACGAGGTTGTTCATGAGATTGTTTAGTTACTGTTAACATTATGTGATGTTCCAGAGGAGAAATATATAGCGGAATCAATTAGACATGAAGAATCGGTGTATGAAACTCAACAATGGTCACAATCAACAAAAGAAAGCTTCATGCTGCAATGCATGCTGGGTAACCTAGTTCAAAACTCATTCATGACTCACAGCCAGTGGTGGACAGTAACGAAGTAAATTTGCCTGAGTACTGTACTTAAGTACACTTTTTGAGTATCTGTACTTTACTTGAGTATTATTTTTTCTGAGTACTTGTACTTTAACTTCACTACATTTGAAAGACAAATATCATACTTTTTACTCCACTACATTTATAAAAAGGTCCAAAAGTAGAAAATGGTTTCTATGCAGCGGGTTTTCCTGTGTGCGCAATTTATTCTGGCTTGCGGTCTTCCAGGACCTTTTACTGTTGCCAAGTATTTCAGTTTTTCTAATGGCTTTCAAATGGCTTTGAATGGCCATTTGGCAGATTTTTTAACGCAAATCGGCAACTCTGGGATCTTCCCCGCTAAACTAATGTAAACGTACGCGCTGCACACCATTGATAGCGCTCTAAAAAGCAAATAGAACAATAAAAGACGAAAAGGCACATGTTAAAGTGTGTGTTCATCTGTGATGACGATCAGTCAAAGATCGTAGAAACATTGTCATGAAAATGATCGGCAGCATAACGCTAAACGGTAAATAAGCATCACATACACCTTGAGCTACGCGTGCGTGTTAACTTCTGATCTGCTGCTGTATCATTTAAAGCGTTTGGAAAATGAATGATGTTTTTACTGAAGTAACTATAGTTGAAGTTTCCTGTTGAAATAAAAACAATAGAACCCTGCCCAAAATACAACATAAAAGTGATGGATTTAATGGTTATAATGGGAATTGTACTATGGATACTTGTTGTCTACTTGTATGTGATGGATTTTATTGGTGGGATGGTAAATTCTATTGGAATAAAACCCAAAACACACTACAAAGAGGAATTTAATTTAAAAATCTCATTCTAATTAAAAAATCATTGTTTTTTTCAGCAGATGTTTGCAGTAAACACAGTATCCACACAATTTACCATTTCAATATAGGAACCATTTCATTATACTAGCTATCGTTTATGTTTGTAGTTAAATTATGGTAATACAAATGGTAATAAATCCAACAAACACATGGCTTCTACACTTTACTATTTACAAGAACCTTACTACTTACTGGCAAATTGCTGCTAAAACTGGTAAAGGGAATATACAAAATAAAAGAACGCTGCTCATAAATACATATAGGACTAGGGGGCTAATGAGGATAATTAGGCTAAATGATCATACAGGACTATATCAAACATATATGCGCTAAACATATAAAACTCTTAAAGGAGTTGCTCGCTGCAAAATTTGCCTCCATTGACTTTCCATAGTAGGAATAAAAACTACTATGGAAAGTCAATGGGGGCAAATGTTGAAGTGAACTACTCCTTTAATACAACTGATACTGTGAGCTACTCTGTGTATTCAGTAGGTTGCTTCAGAGGCATAAGGTATACGACAATAAAACAATGCACAACTGACAAAGGAAATTTACTTTTAATACTTGAGTACTTTTAAAAGCACGTACTTCTGTACTTTTACTTAAGAATCTGTCTTTACAACTTTGACTTGTAGTGGAGTAATATTTGACCAGTAGTATCTGTACTTTCACTCAAGTAAGGAAGTTGTGTACTTCGTCCACCTCTGCTCACAGCATGCATTGGAGTTGATCTGTTTATCTGAATTAGTTTGATGATTGTCACCATTGTTGAGGTTTGTATGATGAGTGTTGATGCTTTAAGCTTTACATGTGCTCCCATTAAACACATTCACAAGCATTGAAAGAGGACAGGAGAAATGGAGATGATTTAATGTCAAGAATCAAGGTCCCAACTAAAGCAAACACTGAACACAATAATGGTTTGATGAAATTTCATTTTTTCAACATGAATTGTGGGTGCCAAAGTTATTTTGATTCAATGCCATTAACATTGACAAATCAATCATTTTTAACATGGATTTAATGGTTGCTTGCCATCAGGCTATTAGAGTTGTTATTCTGTTGTGTTGGCATTTTAAAGAGTTTGTGACGTCTGTTTTAGTTGTGCAGAAGAGCATCTTATTGGGTTTACTTCATTCAATCATGTTCACTTAACATGTTAATTTCATGTTGGTTTTACATGTTTAATTCATGTTCTCTCTACATGTTAAGAAAACATTACTCAAACATGTGGAACCGATGTCCATGATTGAATCGTGTTCAACCAAAGAGCTTCTTTTGTTTGAGCTAGAAACCTATACAATAGAGTTAAATTAAAGTGATTTCATGCAAGTTGAACAGCATCAAAGAATCTTTTTTTGAGTGCATGTGTCGCAAAAAAAGTACTCGCTCTCGCATGGTGTTTCAGGCAATACGATAAAGGCACATTTCGCAACACTGCAATGGAAACAAATTGTGTCGTATTTACAAGTCAAGTGGCATATAAAAAAAAAAGGAGATTCACATGACCATTACCAGCACATTTTTTGGAAGAACATTTGGAAAGATAGGATGCAAGGAATTCACATCAAGTAATATCTTATAAGATGGAATTTAATGGACAACATGTTTAAAAGTTGCAGTGACATGACTTATGACTTCTTGAGCTCTCACTCCTAATGACTCCAGTTCAGAATCCAGCATCTATAAGAGAAGGAGAATAATATTATTGCACTGTACACAATTCATATACCATACAAGAATGCACAGAGATCAATAACCACATACAAAATATTCCATCAGGTCTAAGGTAAAACAAACCATTGTAATGTGCATATAAAGGTGTTTCTGCAAATACAGCCACTTTTGACTCAAATTAAAAAAGAAAATTAACCCTGTGAGTTTTAATTTTAATCATCAGAGTCTAATACATATAGAAATGTCAACAAAATTGCATGGAGTCATTAAGATTTGAATCTGGAACATGTTTATATTTGTAATATATTATACATTATGCCACAGGGCTGTTGAACGCTTCATTCTGATTGGCTGATGAACGTTCGACGGGTGTGCATTATTTTTCAGTTAAACGCACACCTATGAAGTAGTTCCAGATTTGTCGAGCGAATTACAGTTCCATATCACTGCGCCCAGTTTAACTTAAATGTAGCCTACTGTCCACCAGTGAATATGTATCTAACAACAGACAAAGTGACAGGCAAATTCCATTGTCTGAGAAGAAATAACTTCATATTTATGGACAGCATATATCAAAGGTAACGGCAAACTACATGACACTATCAGCGGGTTAAAGATAAAACACGAAGCACAAAAATAACAACATGTTAAATTCGTCTGTGGGATGGGTAAACGGGACTTAAAACACACAGCATGAAGCTTTCTATGCCACTGAGAGAACCGCAGCTGGCGCAGAAACCTCCGTGTCACTTTCTCTTAATACTCTTCTTGTACGACAGGGGTGTTAAATACGACGAAAACAAATCAAATTCAGATACTTGTCTTTTCACTCTCAGTGAAGCAAACGCGTGTGCACGTGCACTGTCTGTCTTCCTCTCGCTCTCGGAAAACTGCATATGCAGCTCAAGCAACGCCTTCAGATGAGATGCGTAAGAAATTAGTCCTACCAGCAAGTGCATTCTGAACAAATACCACACAAATGTCTTGATAAAACATCGGAACAACGTCTTGTGGTGTTGTGACCGTGGTATAAGCGGAATAATCGACTCCGGTCCGATCAGTTATTCGAAAGTTAACGCACACCCGAGGTGTGACTCCGCTTCGCGTCGTGGCCGCATTACCACCTCGGGTGTGCGTTAACTTTCGATGAACGGCCCGTCGTCAAATATTCCTTACGTAAACCTTGAAAATGTGATGCGGAAATGACATTAGCAAGGTCTACTACATTAGTTTTGACTCTGATCTTAATATACATGAATTAAACAGTGATACACATTTATTTTTAAAATGTAGTTCAAAGTACAGAATCACTAAACTGTATGGCAAGTACACACAATAAATACTGACACAGAAAAGACGATTACCTAATATTATTGGGATCGTCAGCAATGTCCTTATGTGATAATTTCTGTTTCCATAGAAACTCGACTTGTTTGTCGTTGATAAAATGTCATAAAAGCCTTTTTTCATTGATGCGGTAAGGACTCAAGTGTGGGACAGACATTTACTTGAATCATCAGTAAATTTTACAAAAAAAATTAAGATGCTGTAAATTATATGTATATTAAACAATTGCATTTTTTCAAATGGAATAGTTTAATATACAGTCAAATTGTAATTCATTTACAATTATTTTACTCATCTTAACATTGTGACCAGAGTTGTGGGACACGAACAAAAATTATGTTTGGACCTATAATGCTTAATTTTATTTTAAATCACAATCATGAATTATATAATTTTGTCAAGGTGTGTAATGACACCGTGACTATTTATAAAGTGTCATGACAAATTTTGACATATCTAAAATTCAACTGCTGTGACTCGTGCCCGTAGTTGCAGAAACCTTTCAGTACGGTTAGTCTTATACACATGTACAAACCTTCCTGATGAATTTCTGTTACGTTGGGCTAAGATCACAGTGAATCTTCAGTAATTGTCAGGGGTCCTAACACCGATTTGAGAACCAGCCCTTGGGGTGCTGCGATCGAGACACATTGCATGTGAACTTGAATTATAACAAGTTTTCAATGAAGACGAGTAGATGACTAACAAACACAATGTACTCTGATTTACCGGATTCAGCATCTCTCTTTGCTCGGCCTTTACAAGTAGAATCACAGCACTGACAAAGACGGTTCTTATTGGGGTCATCCAAAAGCTCCCACCTGTCAAGAAAACACCACATAAATTAATATGCTGGAATTAAAGTGATGAAGGACAAGTTTTCAAGTACAAATGATTGAAATCAAGTTGCATACACTTACGCTTCTGTGGTTTTATTGTAATTACAGGCTTTTCTTGATTCGTTTAGATCGTCAGGGTCCCAAGCGATTAACTTACAGTGGATGTACACCTGCAGAAAAGGTGGAAGATTAATACGGTGACTTCAGATACATCCACATTCTTTTGAAAAGTCCTCCTTCACCTCTTCTCCTACAGCGAATCTAAAAGCTTGAAGATGAAGCAAGATCGAGGAGGAGTGATACCTCGGTAGAAACCTGGAGAGGGTCGTCTTTCCATCCACAAGACACCTGTTACGGATGTGCATGAAGTCAACTACATGATATATGGATTCTGAAACGCAGGAAAAGGTATTTGTATTTGTACAAAATACAAAAAACTATCGAAATGAACATACCCTTCATTGGTGATGAGTGGGTACGTAAGGTTGTCTGGGTACATTTCCAGAGTTGTGGTGGCCACACATTCCTCTAGCAGCAGCACCAGTGGCTGATGGGCTTGCTGGTCCACCTCGGCCCATATAGGAATAAAAGAACCCAGAGGAAAGACGTTGGATTCTGCAGGGCCACTGAAATTATCTGGTGAGGGATTACAAAAGGTGAAAGTTACCTTATAACAATGAGAATAAAACACTCACACCGTGCCTACTCACAGTTAAGAATTGCCATGTGAAAAGCCAGTTCTCCATGACCTTGAGCAGGACTCTGGAAGAAAGGGGTCCAACCCTGCGGCCTGAAGACAGAATTGACACTTCCATCAGCGATTGAGAGTCTTTTGGGAATGTATGTAGTACTGTGATGTTATCTCACCCGTCATAAACACATCTCACTGGATATGTGAAAGTAGGAGGGTAGGGCTTTGGCAACGGCCTGTGAGTCAGTGTATTCACATAGATCAAATATTTCCACG
Organism: Triplophysa rosa; assembly: GCF_024868665.1. Classification (NCBI taxonomy): domain Eukaryota; kingdom Metazoa; phylum Chordata; class Actinopteri; order Cypriniformes; family Nemacheilidae; genus Triplophysa; species Triplophysa rosa. The sequence continues at coordinate 969,990 of NC_079894.1, read as the reverse complement.
TCCCCTGATTTAGTATAAATAAAAAATAAAATTGTTTCCATTACAACGGTCAGGATTTTGCAACTACGAAAACCCCCAAATAATCTTACCATCCTTCTGAATTGACAATCACTAAGTTGATAGATAAATTCTGCCTCTGCGTGGCCATTTGACGTATTTGTGAAGCTTGAAGGAAAACAGTTACCGAGGAGAAGACGAGCTGGATTACCAGACATGGATTTGTTCACTTTCCATTTAATGTGAACTGAACTTTCCTTACACACAACTTGGATATCTAAATGAGAAAAGTATAATTAAGCTTATATTGACATTTTATCTGTAATTGGAATTTAAAAACACTTCATTTACTCATTACCATCTTCAGACACTCCAAATGCTGTTGCAATGGTAACAATAAAACCCCACAGCAGCAGGTTCTTCATGATGCAGGTAACTTAGCCCAAACGTAGTGAGGTGCAAACCAAATGCTTTCAGTCAGCAGCTGAGTGCTGTTATTTCCTCGAATCACTGATTTTTAACAACTGGCACCTGGCAGAGGTATGGAGGACCGGGAGTGCCGATTAGAAATAAAATGACGAATTAATTGATCAATATAATAATTAATTAACGTTACTGTTTTAACGGCGGTAGGTCTTTCTTGCTTGCTGTCCAATGAAATTTCGCCGTACGTTTACTTCGTATGACATGTTGGACAGGGGGTGTATCCTAAAAATGAGCCGAAAGCTGATTGGCTGCACCATGTGTGTACTGTCCAATGGCATTTTTTAACTCGATTGACAAATGGGTAAAGAAAAGCATTTGGCAAAACGACAAAGAAAAGCAATTGGGATAAAGAGAAAGAAAAGCATGTGGCAAATGTTTTTAAAAAGCGATTTAAAATGTGCATTTAAAATGATATATTAATGAACTTTTATTTTTTTGCGTTTTAAAGCATGAATTAAATAAACAGTTTTAAATGTATCCATACATTTAAAAATATTTTTTTTAATTTAACATTTTATTGTTCAATTAAACTACATTTTAAAACACAAATTAAATAAACCATTTCTAAAAAGTCATTTCAATTCTCAAATTAAAAAGTGATATATTGATTTACATTTTTGTTTTAATAATTAAATTGATTCATAATTTTATTTCTAATCGGTCCCCCGGTCCTTCATATATGTGATGCTGAAAGGTGGATTCATTGGAATCATACATAATTCATTTGTATTTTTTGTTTGTTGTCTAGACCCGCACAGGCAAAGAAATATAAATCGACATCGAGCCAACAGACAAGTGGGGATGTAAAAATATGATCGATATCATTTTCGGAATAGCAAAATTGTCTCAATATTATCGTGGTCCTATGACTGTATGAAACGATAGGTCTTCCGGCCTAACAACGAAAGTTAGAAAAAATAATTGATGCTTTGTCAAGGTCTATCTGGTGCAATTTTTTTTTTTTTTAAGTGATTTATAAGTCATTTGACCAATCTCATACTATACCTCACCTCATATCTCCAAGCAACAGTTATGATTAAAGGATAAGGAAAAGACTATGCTTATGACACGTTTCCAAGTCATTTGTCACCTTAAATATTGCAATAAATATACAGAGGTATTATCATGCAGTGAGATTTTGATATCATATCCCTACAGACAAGGCAGGAACATATTCCTATATCTTTGGGATGTTTTCATGTCTATTAAAATAAACCCCAAACTCCACAAAATTTCACACGGACATCTTTTATTATTACTGCAGCTTTTTACTTGATAAGGTGGAGAGAATCAAAGAGAGGGGATCCCACCACAATAGCAAAGACTGATCTACAGTGAAAAACAAATATAAGCTTTACTTATAAAATCACACGCAAGGCCAATAATAAATCATGTTTCTTTATTCATTAAAACTTATATTATTAAATAGTTCTCACTCCTAATGACTCCAGTTCGGAATCCAGCATCTAAGAGAATAATAATAATATTATTATTGCACTGTACACAATTCATATACCATACAAGAATGCACAGAGATCAATAACCACATACAAAATAATATTCCATCATGTCTAAGGTAAAACAAACCATTGCAATATGCATATAAGGGTGTTTCTGCAATTACGGCCACTTTTGACTCGGATTAAAGTTAAAACTCACAGGGTTGATTTTCTTTTTTAATCATCAGAGTCTGTAATACATATAGAAATGTCAACAAAATTGCATTGAGTCATTAAGATTTTAATCTGGAACTTGTTTTTTTGTTTGTCATTAATACACAGTAAACCTTGAAAATGTGCTGCGGTAAAGACATGTTGCGGAAATGACATTTTGGGTAATTTTGCAGCTAATTGGCAGCTAACAAGGTCTACTGCATTAGTTTTGACTCTGATCTTAATATACATGAATTAAACAGTGATGCACATTTATTTTTAAAATGTAGTTCAAAATACAGAATCACTAAACTGTATGGCAAGTACACACAATAAATACTGACACAGAAAAGATGATTACCTAATATTATTGGGATCTTTTGAGTGAGGTGGCCTACTCTGTCAGCAATGTCCTTATGTGATAATTTCTTTTTCCATAGAAACTCGACTTGTTTGTCGTTGATAAAATGTCATAATAAAAGCCTTTCCATTGTTGCGGTAAGGACTCAATAGTGTGCAACAGGCACATTCACTTAAAAAAAAAAAAAGTTGTATAATTTACTGATCATTTTTACAATTTTTCTCAACATGGTGTAAATTAATATGTATATTAAACAATTCCATTTGAAATGATGTCAAATTGCAATTAAATTAGCTAATTTTAATTATCTTAAAGGGGTCATATGACACGGCTAGAACGAATATTATGGTTTGTTTTTGATGTAATGTGTAAACACGATTTAAGGTTAAAAAAGGTTGTATCTCCTCTTTGCTCCGCCTCTCTGAAAAGCGCAGATTTTTTACAAAGCTCATGGCTCTGAAAAGTGAGGTGTGCTATGATTGGCCAGTTAACCAGTGCGTAGGGATTGGTCGAATACTGCAAGCAAGTGACGAAAATGTAACATATTTGGAACATCAGGTTCCTCTTCAATTGTACTGACAGGTACGCCCACCTTACTTGCGTATACATTTGGGCGGTCTTAGTCCAATCATACCACAAACTGACGTAGATTTGTGGGGGTGTGGCTACACGAGGCGTCTCAGGCAGGTCTGGGTGAGCATTCACTTTTACATAGAACGCATCTTTTGTTCCCACTTTAATTTTCTCAATTTTACATGCATGGGCAACACACTAAAGACACAAAAGACGTATTCACGCCATATGACCCCTTTAACATTGTGACTAGAGTTGTAGGACATGGGGAAGAAAAAAAAAAAGTTTAGACTTATATATGCTCCATAATTTTATATTAAACCACATTAATCATGAATTATATATTTTCTCAAGGTATGTATTCAACTGCTGTGACTCGTGCCCGTAGTTGCAGAAACCTTTTACGGTTAATTAATCTTATACACACATGTACAAACCTTCCTGATGAATTTCTGTTACGTTGGGCTAAGATCACAGTGAATCTTCAGTAATTGTCAGGGGTCCTAACACAGATTTGAGAACCAGCCCTTGGGGTGCTGCGATCGAGACACATTGCATGTTAACTCGAATTATAACAAGTTTTCAATGAAGACGAGTAGATGACTAACAAACACAATGTACTCTGATTTACCGGATTCAGCATCTCTCTTTGCTCGGCCTTTACAAGTAGAATCACAGCACTGACAAAGACGGTTCTTATTGGGGTCATCCAAAAGCTCCCACCTGTCAAGAAAACACCACATAAATTAATATGCTGGAATTAAAGTGATGAAGGACAAGTTTTCAAGTACAAATGATTGAAATCAAGTTGCATACACTTACGCTTCTGTGGTTTTATTGTAATTACAGGCTTTTCTTGATTCGTTTAGATCGTCAGGGTCCCAAGCGATTAACTTACAGTGGATGTACACCTGCAGAAAAGGTGGAAGATTAATACGGTGACTTCAGATACATCCACATTCTTTTGAAAAGTCCTCCTTCACCTCTTCTCCTACAGCGAATCTTAAAGCTTGAAGATGAAGCAAGATCGAGGAGGAGTGATACCTCGGTAGAAACCTGGAGAGGGTCGTCTTTCCATCCACAAGACACCTTTTACGGATGTGCATGAAGTCAACTACATGATATATGGATTCTGAAACGCAGGAAAAGGTATTTGTATTTGTACAAAATACAAAAAACTATCGAAATGAACATACCCTTCATTGGTGATGAGTGGGTACGTAAGGTTGTCTGGGTACATTTCCAGAGTTGTGGTGGCCACACATTCCTCTAGCAGCAGCACCAGTGGCTGATGGGCTTGCTGGTCCACCTCGGCCCATATAGGAATAAAAGAACCCAGAGGAAAGACGTTGGATTCTGCAGGGCCACTGAAATTATCTGGTGAGGGATTACAAAAGGTGAAAGTTACCTTATAACAATGAGAATAAAACACTCACACCGTGCCTACTCACAGTTAAGAATTGCCATGTGAAAAGCCAGTTCTCCATGACCTTGAATTATACCAGTAGCACGACTTAAGTAGTGAGGGGCCCAACCCTGCGGCCTGAAGACAGAATTGACACTTCCATCAGCGATTGAGGGTCTTTGGGAATGTATGTAGTACTGTGATGTTATCTCACCTGTCATAAACACATCTCACTGGATATGTGAAAGTAGGAGGGTAGGGCTTTGGCAACGGCCTGTGAGTCAGTGTATTCACATAGATCAAATATTTCCACGTCCCCTGATTTAGTATAAATAAAAAATAAAATTGTTTCCATTACAACGTTCAGGATTTTGCTACTACGAAAACCCCCAAATAATCTTACCATCCTTTTGAATTGACAATCACTAATTTGATAGATAAATTCTGCCTCTGCGTGGCCATTTGACGTATTTGTGAAGCTTGAAGGAAAACAGTTACCGAGGAGAAGACGAGCTGGATTACCAGACATGGATTTGTTCACTTTCCATTTAATGTGAACTGAACTTTCCTTACACACAACTTGGATATCTAAATGAGAAAAGTATAATTAAGCTTATATTGACATTTTTTCCTTTAATTGCAATGTAAAAAAAACTTCATTTATTACCATCTTCAGACACTCCAAATGCTGTTGCAATGGTAACAATAAAACCCCACAGCAGCAGGTTCTTCATGATGCAGGTAACTTAGCCCAAACGTAGTGAGGTGCAAACCAAATGCTTTCAGTCAGCAGCTGAGTGCTGTTATTTCCTCGAATCACTGATTTTTAACAACTGACACCTGGCAGAGGAGGCTGAAAAACATGATAAGCAATTGCTTACTTTACTATTAAATGATTACATATGTTTTAAACGTATGCACGTACACATTTGCAGTTTAATAGTGTCTGGACGCATTTGCAATTGGGACTTTTATTTTTTTTATTTGACTTTTATTTTTTTATTTCATTTCTGTGTGACGCTGAAAGGTGGAACCATTGTTATCAACACACAGGAGCAGCCGGACCGTCTCCGATGAACCGGAAGTTCGGTCGCATATTCACTTTGATAGCGCGTTGACTTCGTATGATCGCCAATTGTACTTTTATAAGTATTGTTCGAACATATAATTTGACTGCTACTTTTTTATTTCACTTGTGTGAGTTAAAATACAGCCCTCAATATGTTGATTAAAGTTAAGGTAAGTGATTTTGTTCAGTCCTTAGATAGCAGTGACTTGTATTTTAATGTTATGGACATTTATAACAAACGTAAATTGACGTGTGTTGTTGTGAATCCTTTGTATGTATATAAATGTTTGTAAATGCACTAAATCCTTACATTTTCACATTTAAAATAGTCCGGGATAAACCGTTTTGTGTTCAACTATAGTGCATTTGTAGTTGGTTGAGTGGTTTATTGTGCGACATTTAATTCATTTGTATTTTTTGTATGTTGTGTAATGTTAGACCCTCACAGGCAAAGAAATAGAAATCGACATCGAGCCTACAGACAAGGTATGGACATATTCCTATATCATTGGGATGTTTTCATGCCCATTAAACTAAACCCCACACCTCACAAAATGCCACAAGGACAACTTTTATTATTACTGCAGCTGAAGATGCTTTTTTACTTGATAAGGTGGAGAGAATCAAAGAGAGGGTGGAGGAAAAAGAGGGGATCCCACCACAACAGCAAAGACTGATCTACAGTGGAAAACAAATGTAAGCTTTACTATTGAAGTCAGATGTAAGAGCAAATAATGTTCATTTATTAAAAATACTTATACCATGGTCTGTTTGACTATTCGATTCTGATTGGCTGGAAGGTGTGCATTAAAACCATTTAATGCACGGGTAGTTCGTCAGTTTGATCAACATTTGAAATTCACTTTTCGGCTGTCTGGTCAAGAATTGCACCGTAAACATCAATAAAAGCTTTAACTTGGCAAATGACCATAGTATAAGCGGGATATTCCATGGCTAGCCTCCGCTTCGCGTTGGGTGGTTCTTGGCCTCCACGTCGTGCATTAAAATCCTTTAACGCACAGCTAGCCGTGGATTATACCTTTACTTATACCATGGTCTTTTTGAATACTGGATTCTGATTGGCTGGAAGGTGTGCATTAAAACCCTTTAACGCACGGGTAGCTCCAGTAAGTTTGTTTACATTTGAAATTTAACTGACAAAATCACTGTAATTTTCACCTGTTTGATCTAAAATTTCACTGTTAACATCAATAATAGCTTTAATTTGGCAAATGACCATGGTATAAGCGGGATAATCCACAGTTTATCCGCTTCGCGTCGTGCATTAAAACCATTTAACACTGAGCTAGCTGTGGATTATCCCTTACTTGTATACTGTTCTCACCTGTGCTTTGTGTGCCTGTCTTTCAGGAATGATGAGAAAACCGCTGCCGACTACAAGATTCAGGGAGGATCTGTTCTGCATTTAGTTCTGGCTCTGAGAGGAGGGGGAAGACCATAATCTGTGTTGTTGCGCTTGGGCTTGTACATTGTAGAAATTCTGCTTTGTATGTCTATAAGAACAAACGGCAGACTTGCAAAAAGTGGACATTTGGCTCATAAGTCACTGTCTAAATTGTTGTAACTGCTGCTTAGCATTCATGTTTGAGGAAGCGTAATGCAGATGCGTTCTGAACAGTGTTTACAACCTAAATGTGAATTTAGGTGAAATGTTTGATGTTTGTTTCCCCGTTTTTCACGGCACGCATCTGCGCTTCAACCCAACATAAAGTGTTACGCTGAGAAAGACGTTTTTACTTTTGCTTCAGAATAGCGGCTGTGGTGCTTGTTTTAAGTGTGCTTTTACAAAGATGTCAACTGAAGGCGTTGTACCCGACCCCCTCATCATACGTCACTCAAATACACAGAATTTCCTAAAGGACGATTTTTAATTAGAGCAAAATAACAGCGAGCTTGAATGCAATGAATAATACTACGTATGCTTTATTGTATTGGGTTTGGATGAGTAATCAATAAACAATGGTTAATTATGGGTTCACACAAGCACACAATGACTTTGAGAAGAACGGTTAGGATGTTATAAATATGTGAGACGGTAATGCTCCTATGAAACTCATGTGTCTACATTCTGTGCCAGTAAAACCGTACAACAGATCTGCAGGAATATCCTGAGAGAGGAAGGCTCAAGAATGATAAGGTGATTATAACTGTAAGGCAACTGGAGCTCAAATGACTTCAAATCTTATGTTATACATTTCCAGGGGTGGACTAACCAGTTATGAAGGTTCACATGAAGTATATCTGCCTGCACAGACATAAAGCTGGTTATATCAGCCAAAACCAGATGAGCTGTTCATCTGAAACTCGAGTGTCGGTAGATCATTTAGGGTTTGACATAAAAGAGCTTATTTGAAGATGGTGTACATTAGTTTGAGGGTTTACTCTTGCGTTGCACCGACCACACAGTTCAAGCCAAGATAACACTTCATAAACATCTGTTGTAGAAAATCTGTGCTGGGACGATATTCACTTCACATTTCCCAGCAGCTTCTTGGAAATGATGTTGACTGTCACACCGCCGAAAGATAGAATATAGAGGTTGACAGACAGCTGTCAGATTGTGCAGATTTCCTCTTAGTGGGAGAGATGTCACACATAAGTCCATCGAGCTGGATCTATGCAGGTTTTTCACAAGGGGCTGAATGATGGCTGACAGTTCAAGACGTCGCTCGGGAAGGAGTCAATCTGTACTGTGTCCTGACACAATGTGCCCTGATGAGAATAAGACACTCGGACTCGCATCTTTAGGCTCACCTGTAGAAATAAAAATACATGTACATGGTGCCCATGAGAAAGAGTTATCTACAGGTTCAACATGCGGGTCAATAAAGGACAGGATTTTTATTTTTGGGTAAACTATCTCTTTAAAGCTTTATTGACTTGCCTTGTTAGGATTGTTGAGTAAAACAGTCTGTGTGACTTGACCAAGACCTTGTGCTGGAATCACATTGTCACTTGGAGCTTTCATTTGAAGCTGAACACTCTGAGGGCAAAAAATGATTTTAAATAAAAAAATAAAAGGAGAAGCCGTTTTGTAGATGAATTAAAGGGGTCATATGACACGGCTGAAACGAATATTATCGTATGTTTTAGATGTAACGTAATGTGTATACATGATTTAATGTTCAAAAACGCTGTATTTTCCTCATAGCGTGCATGTTTGTATCTCCTCTTTGCCCCGCCTCTCTGAAACACGCGGATGTTTTACAAAGCTCACCGCTCTGAAAAGCGAGGTGTGCTATGATTGGCCAGTTCACCAGTGCGTAGTGATTGGTGGAATACTGCAAGCGTGTGACGGAACTGTAACGCCTCTTACCATATTTGGAACATCAGATTTGTGGGGGTGTGGTTACACGAGGCGTTTCGGGCAGGTCTGGGTGAGCATTCGCTTTTAAATAGAATCGCGCCATATGACCCCTTTAAGGTATTTACGTAAGCACGTACAGACCTTAGGTACTGCAGCTTGCAGAGTAAAGTTGGTGATGTCATTCAGAGAGGAGTTAGAGCCAACGAGAGTGACCGTGACGTCGGTTTCTGTCTGTCTGTCACATTGTAGCTTCAGAGTCAATCCGTTCTTCTCATACACAATCAAATTGGGAACCACTACACATATAAAACACACACACCGACACAAAGTTATAATTCAAATAAAAACAATAGTTGACAACACAGCTTAGTGGTCAGCCTTCTCACCTGGCGTAGGCTCCAGTCCTCCCAGAAGGTCCAGAAGATCTCCGGCACTAGAGGTAGTTGTTGGCGCAGTGCTAGCAGGGGCCGGGCCGGGCGTGTCAGGTCCACCCAAAAGATCCAACAGATCACACACCTTTGACAAAGTAGAATAGAAAACTTGGGAAAAGAATCCTTGAAGGTCTAGTGTCTGAATGCTATTTTACAATTACCTGACTTGCTGATTCCGAGGGAAATCCCATCTCGGCTGGTTTGGGTTTGGATGTGTCCGACTCTTTAATAAGTTCTCCTATGTCTCCGTTGGTGTGACCTGGTGAGTTTTTATCCATGACTGGCATTCTCTCCAACACCGCAGCTCTGCGAGGAAACCAAGAAACTTGACAACATCCGTCAACCGTAACATAAAAACGACATTACGGATTAAGAATAATGTGGCGCACCTCATGTGGTCATATTTCTTAAAGAGCGCATTGTACTCCACCGCCCTTTGTTGGAGTTCAAGGTCGATACAGCTGCCGTAGATACTCACGATACTTCTGATTCGACTGATGCGGGGGAAAATAAATCAAGTAAAAAAGCACAGAATAAATGCACATGCAAGTCTACACAAGATACGAAGTATAAAGACAGGGAGGTTTTCTCACTCGACATTGTCTGTGATGCGAGTGCTCAGCTTCATTGTAGCAGTGAGAGCGAAGCCTCTGGTTGCCGGCGACGACATGTGAGACTGTAGAACCGTTTCCAAGGCATCCAAGACGTCGTCCTCCGTAACCTAGCGACAGATCCGTGAACACCAATTGAATTTAGTCTTTAGGCCTAACAAAAACATTCCACGACAGTACCACGGTACAGGGAGGGTATCAGATATTAACAATACTTCATTCATATACACCAAGTCTATGGCTGAACTGCCATCATGTCGGTACCTCCACGGGTTCAATCTCATCACACTCGCCCTTGAGCAGCAGGTCTCCATATTCTCCAATGCACCAACACGCTACCTGGACCAAAGACTGCTGCACACATACAAACTGTGTATTACACACAAGCACTCACAAACCAGCAGATAAAACACAAAGAGTCAACGACTCTTTGCTCACGAAAGACACTGGAGAGTCTGGAGTTTGAAACACGTGCACGAAAGCATCCGGGGTTTACAAGCCCTGATAGTGTGGAATACGTGATATTTTTAAGACACATAAACAGAGAAATGTATTCTTACTTGTGAAATATCTTTTAATAGTGCTCTGTAGAGCTTGTGGACAGTGTAACAGTGGAGCTCTGAAGTCGCTGTGATGAGTTGGATAAGGTTGGGCACGGTCTCATCTCTTACGTCGCCCCCTGCCTGAGAGAGCGAGTACTGCATTTCAAACTTCACACGCTTTAAGGCCAGTGGTTCTCAAACTGGGGGCCGTGGACCCCTGGGAGGCCCCAAGATGGATCCAGGGGGGCCAGATTTTGTGGCATTATATGAAATATAGACATTTATCATACATTTTATATAATCAAACATCAGAAAAATAAGACAACCAACCAAAAGTATTGATGTCCCAGGATTGTACAACAGAATTAGTTTTTGGTTTAATTAAAATGATAAGTTTAAGATAATTCGTTTTTATAAGGGGGGCCGCAAAGCGATGCACTCTACACAAAGGGGGCCGCACAACGGAAACGTTTGAGAACCACTGCTTTAGGCAATCATTGATTCGGCAAAAAATGAAATCATCTTTCAGAATTTACTCGCCCTTATGCCATCCCATGCGAGTATGTCCTCTTTTCTTCAACCAAATTGAAGTTTGGTATAAAAATCACTTTACAAACATATATAGGTCCTAACTTGTTCATTTGTTTTTATGATGGATGGATGTATGCGTATGGAACCTATATATACACTCACCTAAAGGATTATTAGGAACACCATACTAATACGGTGTTTGACCCCCTTTCGCCTTCAGAACTGCCTTAATTCTACGTGGCATTGATTCAACAAGGTGCTGAAAGCATTCTTTAGAAATGTTGGCCCATATTGATAGGATAGCATCTTGCAGTTGATGGAGATTTGTGGGATGCACATCCAGGGCACGAAGCTCCCGTTCCACCACATCCCAAAGATGTTCTATCGGGTTGAGATCTGGTGACTGTGGGGGCCATTCTAGTACAGTGAACTCATTGTCATGTTCAAGAAACCAATTTGAAATGATTCGAGCTTTGTGACATGGTGCATTATCCTGCTGGAAGTAGCCATTAGAGGATGGGTACATGGTGGTCATAAAGGGATGGACATGGTCAGAAACAATGCTCAGGTAGGCCGTGGCATTTAAACGATGCCCAATTGGCACTAAGGGGCCTAAAGTGTGCCAAGAAAACATCCCCCACACCATTACACCACCACCACCAGCCTGCACAGTGGTAACAAGGCATGATGGATCCATGTTCTCATTCTGTTTACGCCAAATTCTGACTCTACCATTTGAATGTCTCAACAGAAATCGAGACTCATCAGACCAGGCAACATTTTTCCAGTCTTCAACTGTCCAATTTTGGTGAGCTCGTGCAAATTGTAGCCTCTTTTTCCTATTTGTAGTGGAGATGAGTGGTACCCGGTGGGGTCTTCTGCTGTTGTAGCCCATCTGCCTCAAGGTTGTGCGTGTTGTGGCTTCACAAATGCTTTGCTGCATACCTCGGTTGTAACGAGTGGTTATTTCAGTCAAAGTTGCTCTTCTATCAGCTTGAATCAGTCGGCCCATTCTCCTCTGACCTCTAGCATCAACAAGGCATTTTCGCCCACAGGACTGCCGCATACTGGATGTTTTTCCCTTTTCACACCATTCTTTGTAAACCCTAGAAATGGTTGTGCGTGAAAATCCCAGTAACTGAGCAGATTGTGAAATACTCAGACCGGCCCGTCTGGCACCAACAACCATGCCACGCTCAAAATTGCTTAAATCACCTTTCTTTCCCATTCTGACATTCAGTTTGGAGTTCAGGAGATTGTCTTGACCAGGAGCACACCCCTAAATGCATTGAAGCAACTGCCATGTGATTGGTTGATTAGATAATTGCATTAATGAGAAATTGAACAGGTGTTCCTAATAATCCTTTAGGTGAGTGTATGTACATTTTTTGATGAATGTTAAAAACCTGAAGAAAGTAGGTCATACACATCTGATATGGCATGAGGGTGACACTTTTTCCTTCCTTTAACTAGCAACTACATCAAAAACACGACAACTACATGTTTAACGATTAGACAGCATTAGTTATTCGAGAAAAAACTGGTAGTTAATGAGGTATACAGCTGGTTCAGTTGTGTAGCGTGGCTATTTACCGTGGTGAGCACGTGCATGATGGTGTCAATGTGCCAGCGCTTAGAAGGTGCGTACCTGACCCAAACACAGAGAGAGACAAACCGTCGTTTAGCCCCCGTGACTTTCCAGATACATGAATACACAGACGACAAGCCTCAGTTTTGTACTGTGCACTGACAGGGAATCCACACACACGTGAACATTTAATAGATGAAACTGGTACATATAAAGTCAGCTGGACTGATGATACCTTTCAGCAGCGTTGAAGATGCCGGAGGCAGTCTGAGATCGAAGCTCAGGTGGACAGCTTGAAAGAAAAACGAGGAGCTCCTTCATCATTGAGCGAATGTTCACAGCCGACACGAGAGCGAGTGACAGGTCCAAAGCTCGACTGAAGACAAAGAGCAGAACAAATGACATTTATAACCACATCCTTCATACGCTTATGTACGTCTGTCATTTTTGTTTGAAATGTCCAGGTACCGTTTCACAGAAGTGTCTTGATCTTTCAGACAGTCCACAATGGTTCCTCTGTGCCGCTGCACTGCATTGTGGTCTGTCTGTACTATCTTCTGGAGCGACGTCATTGATATATAGCTGTTGTAAATATGAGACGGGACAGAACAAGCGAGTTCAACCCAATGTGTTCAACACAAAGCAAACTGGACAGGATATTCAAACAAATATTTCCCCTTTTTGTCTATAGACCATGTTCCCAAAACAGAAGCACTGGTCCAGAAGCACTTCCTGTTCGTTTATATACATATACATATATACTGTATATATATATATATATATATATATATATATATACAGTGAGGGAAATAAGTATTTGATCCCCTGCTGATTTTGTAAGTTTGCCTACTTACAAACAAATGAAGGGTCTATAATTTTTATGGTGGGTTTATTTTAACTGATAGACACAGAATATGAAAAAAAACCAGGGGAAAAAAATGTTATATAAAGGTTATAAATTGATTTGCATTTCAGTCAGTGAAATAAGTATTTGATCCCCAAGCAAAACATAACTTTGTACTTTGTGGAGAAACCCTTGTTGGCAAGCACAGAGGTCAGACATTTCTGATAGTTGGTCACCAGGTTTGCACATGTGTCCGGATACATTCAGTCCACTCCTCTGTCAATCTTTAAGGTTTCTTGGCTGTCGCTCAGCAAATTGGAGTTTTAGCCTCCTTCACAGAGGTTCTATAGGACTAGGGTCTAGAGACTGGCTAGGACATTTAATGTGCTTCTCCTTAAGCCACTATTTGGTTGTCTTGGCAATATGTTTTGCGTCTTTGTCATGTTAAAGGCTCATCCACGACCCATCTTCAGTGACCTAGTTAAGGGGAGGAGGTTCTCGTCCAAGATTTTACGGTACATGGGCCCGTCCCTCAGCCCCTCAATGCGGTGAAGTCATCCTGTATACCTGTAGCAGAGAAAAAGCCCTAAAGCAGAATGTTTCCAACACTGTGCTTCTCTGTAGACATGATGTTCTTGGGCTCATAGTCAGCATTTCTCTCCCTCCAAACACAGGAGTCCATTTTGGTCTCACAGCAGTGCCAGCACTTTCGCCAAAGCCTTTTCTGAATCATTTTGATGTTCTTTGTCAAACTTAAGACGAGCCAGGCGGGCCTTCTTGGGCAGGAGGACCTTGCGGGTGCTTCAGGATTTCAGTCTACTGTGGCATAGCGTGTTACCAATGTGTTACCAATGTTTTGCTTGCTAACTGTGTTCCCAACTGTCTTGAAATCATTAACAGGCTTCTTCCGTGTAGTTCTGGGCTGATCTTTAACATTTCTCATGATCATCTTTACCCCATTGGGGAAATATTGCAGGGAGCTCCAGAACAAGGGCATTTGATAGTTATTTTGTATATCTTCTATTTCCAAATAATCACACCAACAGTTGTCTCCTTCTCACCAAGCTTCTGTCTGTAGCCTATTCAAGGTTTGTGCAGGTCTCCAATCTTGTCGCTGACATCCTTTAAATCCTATTTGGTCTGGACCATGGTGTTGGAGAGGTTGAACTGGAAGATACAGATTCTGTTGGCAGGCATCTTTTATATACATAACAAGCTGATTTAGGAGTACTTTCTTAAAGTGACAGGACTAATCTGTGGTCCATATAGGCACATAACCAATCTGTGGAGCCAGAATTCTTGCTAGTTGGTAGGGGATCAAATACTTATTTCACTGACTGAAATGCAAATCAATTTATAACCTTTATATAACATTTTTTTCCCCTGATTTTTTTAAATATTCTGTGTCTATCAGTTAAAATAAACCCACCATAAAAATTATAGACCCTTCATTTGTTTGTAAGTAGGCAAACTTACAAAATCAGCAGGGGATCAAATACTTATTTCCCTCACTGTACATATTCAATATTTTTATAAATATTATTATTATTATAATAAAATCGTAAAATTGTCGTTGTAGTTTGTTCTAATGCTCGTGTAGTGTTATGTCAAACTGAAGCTGAAAATGCTTTTAGACCAGTGATGTTACGTCTACATGTATAATGCTCTATAGCTGGTTTCTCTCAACAGGTTTTGTTCTGGCTTTTGTTGAAACTAGTAACTTTGTATTAGCACCTATTGTATTATTGCTCCTGTATGACATATCGCTTTATTGCTCCCTGACCTCTCTGTAAGTCGCTTCGGATAAAAGCGTCTGCGAAATGACTACATGTAAATGTTTATTTGCAGTGGTTTATATGCCGTATTCTTGTTTTGTAAAAGATCTGCATGCGATGACCAATCTGAAATCAGCATTTCAAATGAAAGACAAAACCAAAAACAACAAGAAGAACCAGCTAATCCTGACTGTCTGTGCACAACTCATTCTGATTGGCCAACCCGAACGCTAAAAGAAATCAACCTGCCATCAGGTCACACTGCGCTGGTATCAAAACCAAAGATTCAGCAAAATATTGTGATCATGAAACAGAACCGCTTTAGATTTGGTTTAAAGGGGTCATATGACACAGCTGAAACAAATATTATGGTTTGTTTTCGATGTGATGCAATGTGTAAACACGATTTAAGGTTTAAAAACGCTGTATTTTTCACACACCGTGCAAGTTTGTATCTCCTCTTTGCTCCGCCTCTCTGAAACGCGCAGATTTTTGACAAAGCTCATGGCTCTGAAAAGCGAGGTGTGCTATGATTGGCCAGTTAACCAGTGCGCAGTGATTGGTCGAATACTGCAAGCGTGTGAGGGAAATGCAATTTTACGTGTCTAATACATGAATGGGCAACTTATAACAAACCAAAGACACAGAAAAACACGTATTTGCGCCATATGACCCCTTTAAGTTAACCAGACCCAATATTTTGACAGAGAGAAATATAAAAAATATACATGCACAACATACCGAATATTCCTGTCGTTGTTAAGAAGAAACCTCCCCAGAATGTTTACAGCTAGGACCTAAAAGAAAAACATATACAACTATGAGTACATTGATGTTTCTTTATTAAAACTATATGAAGTATGAAATGATGACCGACCCTCAAGCCACTCTCAGAGTTGATGTCCATGATAGTGAGAACAGTTTCGTACAGCACAGCACTGCCCGCAGTCTTACTGCTGTCTGTGTTTGTGGCCACCTGTGCATCAAAAGTGACAGAATCCAGCTTTAAATATACACAATATCACACAATATACCCTTCAAAAGTCAAACACAAAATACATTCTGTGTGCATTAGATGGTGTTTACCTGTGCCAGCAGGTCATTCATGGCCTCACTAGCAGAGTCATTATTGTGACCCAGAATCCTCAGCAACCGAAGAATACGCACCTGAGGGTAAAAACGATAGTTTTGATAGTTGTCTTTCTTTCTAACCGATACATTTCAGACACAGAAACATGCGTATACATTTGCTAACGTGAGAATGTGTGTATTAGCTGCACGTTGCAGCCAAAACATGAAATGTCACTGAGCTCGGCCGCGACCGACACACCTGAAGAAACGGGTCGCTGATACCAGCTATGTTGTGCTCTGGAGAATAGCTGGACGTCACAAGACTTCTCATAATCTGAACCAGCTCAGGAACCGCCTGGTGGCGAATCGCAAACACATTCATATTCTCTAGAATGGTTAGTAGTCGAAAAACAAGGTTTGAGGCCTTCACTAACCTTGCGAAACTGCGCCAGAGTATCAGGATTCCTCTCGCACAGTTGAGTTATTAGAACCACAGCACCGTGCAAAACACCTGCGAACACAACCAGACATTTTACAATAAACACGGTCACAAATACAAAACCAGAAAAGAAACTAACCATGGTTCTTCTCTGATAACAGAGACCTCGCTGACGGTGTGAAAAGCTCTCCAAGCTCAGGGACTTTTCTTATTATGTGAACGGCACACAGGGTGGCCTGAACAACAACATCAACATGTTACGCAATGAACGATTTCTTACAGGAGTGAAGAGTTAGAGTTGTTTTTTGACGTGCCATGTCGTGAGCTGACCTTTTTCTTGATGTAAGAATTCGAGGCCCTGAGAAGCCGCTCGATCTCCGGTGCCAGATCTCGACACATCTCAGCTGAACCCATACATCCCAGAGTGCACAGAGCCAGAGACTGAACATACTGACTGCTGTGAGACAGGTCACTAACACAGAACAATTCAATAAAATTTAATAAAAAATATTGGCATTCTGAGACACAAAAACGCGACTGTTTAATAAGTGCATACACCGCGGTGGCCAAAAGTGATGTACAACTTTGGACATCTCCGCACCGCTTTCTAATAGGGATGTAACGATTCACCGTGAGCCGGTTGAAAATCGGTTATAATGAGTGACGATTCAAATCGGTTGAGGTGTGAACTGAATTCGCAATACATTTTTTGAACAGCAGGGGCCGCTATTTTCACTGCAAATCTAAACGTGGACATGCTGATATTTCTTAAATGCAAAAAAATCCAAGAAAAGCTCAGACAGTATTAGTTTGTTTATATTAAAGAGACTTTTTCTATTATTAATTTGTTATAAAATTGCAGTTTAGTTTTGTTATTTGAAATAAAACATTATTTTATTATAGAAAGAAACGAGAAGCATTTAAGAAATAATGCAAGGGAAGTTGTTCATTTCTAATTTGTTTCAACTCATTTTGTAAAAATAAATCGTGAGTAAATCGTGAATAAATCGCATCGTGAGATCAGAATCGTGACTCGCATCGCATCGTGAGCTGAGTGAATCGTTACATCCCTACTTTCTAAATGCAAATATGAATATTCATGATACGTTGAATATGTCCATAGTGTCCGGTATTTACTTTTTGATGGAGTTTGTAATAAGAAGGCTAGCATCCTGTTTCTCATCCAGAAGCATCATGGCTCCCAGGTAACCAATCCGCTTCTCGTTGTATCTGGGGCTGGCAATTAAACGGACGCACTCCATCTGCATGAGCCAACGTTAAAGTCATCGCTCTTGATACATCACAACAGATAAAATAACATAATCCACGTGCGCTCAGTTACCTGGCCAAAGTGTGCAGGATAGCCCAGCATGTGCACATAGAGCAGTTTCGCCAGGCTGTGCGAGCGCACCCCATTGTCGCCCTGTCGAAACTGCGCCCGGATGTCCGCACACTCTCGCTGGATGATGCCCCGCTCCTCGCCCTGGGTGCGAGCACTGCGGATGACCCGAATCATTTCCTGCAAACGCGCTGATGGACTCATGACTGTATCTGTAATCAGAGATGAAGAAACACATGCGTCAGAAGGGTTTAGAGAGGAAAATGTATTCGTGTTTCTTGGGATATGGAAACGTTTACACACAATCAGTGCCCTTGATCATTTTTTGTTTCACTTTATGTGGCAGAAGAGTTTAAAGGAACAGTTCACCCAAAAATGACAATTCTGTCATTGACTCACTCTCTAGTTGTTCCAAATGTGTATAAATGTCTTTGTTCTGATGAACACAGAGAAAGATATTTGGAAGAATGCTTGTAACCAAACAGTTCTTGCACCCCATCGACTACCATAGTAGGGAAAATGACAACGGTAGTCAAAAGTTTGCTTGCCTACATTCTTCAAAATATCTTCTTTTGTGTTCAACAGTACAAAAATGCTGCTCCGGGGGTACGTGTGTTCACTACTCTCTGGATGGGTAAAATGCAGAGGTCACATTTCGTTGCCTTGTACATGTGCAATGACAATAAAATTGAATCTAAATCTAAAAAATCTAAATCTAAAAAAAACGTAATTTCCCTACTATGGTAGTCGATAGGGTCCAAGAACTGTTTGGTTACAAGCATTCTTCCAAATATTTTTCTCTGCGTTCATCAGAACAAAGAAATTTATACAGATTTGGAACAACTCGAAGGTGAGGAAAAATTGACATAATTTTTATTTTAGGGTGAACTGTCCCTTTAAGTATTCATCACAACATCTCCTTACATAACCGTGTGTTTGGTCTCTTGTATTAGGGCCATCTCCATTTGATGGTTTGTACATTTTAATTCACTAAATCCTCGAAAGTATGTCATCTCTCCAAAATGTGTGTCCTTTTTTGTCAAGTTCACAATGCATGTTTATTTACCTTTTTAATAATAGAAAGGTTATGTGTATAGACTGAAATTTTTCTGACGTCTAGACTCTTAACAGTGGTGAAGTTTGTTAAATATAAACAGTAGAATAGAATAATTTTTTTCAGGTTTTGACTGAAAATGTCACATCCATAACGCTGGAATTGCACAATATTATAGTAATTTAGTTACTATAGTTTAACCGTGGTTATTTTTTGTAAGAGTAGATTTAAAGGGGTCATATGGCGCGAATACGTGTTTTTCTGTGTCTTTGGTGTGTTATAAGTTGCCCATGCATGTATTAGACACGTAAAATTGCAGAAATTAAAGTGTCGGAACAAAAGATGCATTCTATCTAAAAGCGAATGCTCACCCAGACCTGCCTGAAACACCTCGTGTAGCCACACCCCCACAAATCTACGTCAGTTTGTGGTGTGATTTGACTAAGACCGCCCAAATGTATACGCAAGTAAGGTGGGCGTACCTGTCAGTACAATTGAAGAGGAACCTGATGTTCCAAATATGGTATGAGGCGTTACATGCGTCACACGCTTGCAGTATTTGACCAATCACTACGCACTGGTTAACTGGCCAATCATAGCACACCTCGCGTTTCAGAGCGATGAGCTTTGTTAAAAATCCGCGCGTTTCAGAGAGGCGGAGCAAAGAGGAGATACAAACATGCACGGTGTGTGGAAAATACAGCGTTTTTGAACCTTAAATCGTGTATACACATTGCATCACATCGAAAATAAACGACACTCCTTTTAGCCGTGTCACATCACCCCTTTAAAACGTAGGAATGTATGAGCCTTGAGGCCTGTCAGCTTCGTTTTCTCTGTGATGAAGGTGTGTATGATACACCTGCTCGGATCTTCCCAATTCCCATGATGACCTCACGGCCTTCGGTCTCTGCTGGACTGTTTCATCTAACCATTCCACGTCAAATTGTCGTTTGAACATCTAATACCTCCATCTTCATATATTATTTACGGCACACCCCGTGTTGTCACGCAGGCAGTTTCACGGAACTATCTAACAAACGCGCTGGTTGTGCGTGTATACAAGAGGATGCGATTTATTAAATGCTAACAAAATGTCGACGCAAATATCTAAAGGCTCGATCGTGTAGCGCGTCGTTCTCATCGCGCGCTAGAACGCACAGTGGTGACGGAAATTAAACTGGTCTGATCACGAGATACTTGTCGGTGGCTAACGTTAAGTTTGTAACGTAAACCTCCGCAGTGTTGACAACCCGTTAACGTTACTGCTCCTGATGTCGAGCTCGTCGTCTTACCTTTGATGTCTGCCCGCTGTCCAGTCTCTAATTCATCCGCTCCTCAACCGATTATCCTCACGATCTAACTCCTGTCAACCGGACAAGATGTTGTATTGTGCGAATAACTTTAAGCTTCGACAGCATGTACAAATGTGTATGTAAGACTCATCGTAGAGCGCAACTTCCGCCATCCGGGTGTGCCATTCATTGCCGTCGAGCCGCTGTGGGAATGCGCTTGTGTGTATTTAAAGGGACCGCGCACCCTGTAGTGACGTTAATGCGTTCCCAAATGTAAAACGACTTTGCTTTTCTACCTACCATAGGTGCGTGGCTGACATTCATTATTTGTTAATTTGCCTAAAACTAAGTGTGTGATACTGTTGCATGCATTACTTTTATTTCTAAACAATGAGCATGACTGTGGTTATATAAAGTCATTTTTAAACAACGCGAACTCTGTGTAATGGCAGCTTATTGTATAATGTACAGTATCATGGAAAACATTGTACTGTAACTGGTGTATTTGTGTGTTTTTTCCCCAGAAGACATTACACCAGCTCCTGCAATCTCATTGGTTGATTTTAATCGTGAACTTTTGAACCTAAATTTAAACCTGCAATCTGTAACTTTTTTTAATTAAAAATAAACAAAAGAGTTTTTGAGCAAGTACATTAAAGTGTATTAAAAAAGATCAAAACTGTGTTCAAAACTGTCTCCCTAGCTTACCTCTATTACTAGCTGACCCCATACGGGTCAGATTGACATCATTTGTCTTCAACTTTTACAATTTTATGTTTCAAACAGACATGTGGATAAACAGGCAAAAGTTAAAGATACCTTGTTTTTTCCATTAACATTAAAAGGACTGTGGGCTGAGATAAAAAATAACTTTTCTAGTCAACATAGGTTGCTGGTTTATAATCTTCACTATTCCCACACTTTCAACAAGGCAAACCAGTGTAACTGAATTCAGTGCTTGTTGTCCCGGGCACATAAATGCAGGGTGTGAGCACTTAGACCTATTCAATTGATGTTTTACACTTTTCAATGATTGGTGAACACCACCCAAGTAAGACAGATTCTTCATTGTTTTATTTTTTGGTCGCATAGGTCCAAGTTTATTTTTAAAACCTTTTAAGTATGGAGATAAGTTAAACACCAAACAAAAATACCTCAATCACAAGCATTTGTCTTCAAGAAACACATTTAGGAAACACAACCATCAAGAGACGTATCAAGATAAAAACAAAATAATGTGCAATAAATACATACAAATTCATTTTTGTAATACAAATACAATACAGTGCGTTTAATAATCTTACCAATGGGTGGCAGCATTACACCAATGAAATTTAATTAGGCTATGTATAACATTAGTCATGATGAATCAGAATTGGTATCATTATTACATTCATCTTCCTGCTGTTTGAGTGTCTGTTTTGCATTTTAACACTTTGTCAAAATTATGACGCTTACAGCTGAGTGGATAGCCATACGTGATAGATGTCAAATTTCTTCTATGTGGAAGACTCCTTTTCTTCACCATCACTTTTCTTGCCCTCATCCTCGGCAGGATAGACCACCATGCACAACTTCTGTCCCAAACGTGACATTTTATCTACGTGGATAGACATCAGCAATGGCCATTTTAGACATCATTCAACAAATCTGTTACGTCTAAATGTAAATGTAACAACAATCTAAAATGAACCTTTTCCAAACAAAAATACGCAATATATTAGATTTCTACACATTGGAACCAAGTGCATATATATCACCAATATATTGCTCGATATACAGTATTTTCAAATATATATTAAATGATTTAATATAATAACAGTTAATAAAGGAAAATATATTTTCTTTGTGTAAAGGTAACTACATTTTTTATTCTTATTTTATTTCAATAAAAATTAGGACTAACATACCAACAAAAGAACTGAAGCACTTGGGCTTGTTTTCCCAATAGACACCAACAAAATACACAGGGACACCTGACAGCATGATGACCAGACCGATACAGCACACCAAAGGTTCAGAGTACACAGAGACGATCATCAGTAGCACCCAGAAGACCAGGTAAATTGCAGGCCACACCAAGCTCACCTGCGGAAGTAAAGCTGTTCCTTTCAGTACAAATGGCAAAAGAAAATCTACAATATGTATACATGAAATCAAACTAAATGCACTTCATTTAGCCTTACCTTTATTGGACGATGCATATCTGGCTCTTTAATGCGAAGCACAATCTGCCCAGCCACAGTAACTCCATAAAACAAGTAGTTAATGAAGCCAACATAGTTGATAAGAGTGTATATGTCAGTAGTGCACAACATCAGCAGAGTTGCTATACACTGTAAATAAACAAGTACACAAACATGTGATTAGAAAACAAACATATTTCATCCCATTGCATTTAAGAAAATTAACAGTGAAGAAAAATTGATGAGTGCACTTATTTTAGTCCTAAAGGCACAATATGTACGTTTTCTTATTGTATTGTGACCTTAAAATCTCAGTGAAATTAAAAATTACAATTTCTATTTTTTCATGAAATATTATAGCCTTTATTATAAATAGCTTATCAATGTGGGTCATTCTCTTTTTAAAATTCATGTGCTCTAATAATCTTTAGATAAAATCTGAAAATGCACTTCCGCCCTCTAGTGACCATCCATCTCAAGTGACGGCTTGGGCGGAGCATCCGTTAACTCCTCCCCATCAACTGTCAGTCTGCTGCAGTTCCATTTCAAAATGCAACGGATGTTTTTATACATCCAATCAAATGGTAGTGAAAAAATGCAAGCCACGCCCACTATTTTTCCTCATTCGAAATTCCATTTCACTCGAAAATACGGAAGTAAAAATCTGGACTTCCGTTTCGTGGGGACTTTAACAAGTTTAAGAATTACATTTTGTGCTTTTTAGGTGTTTTTAGGAGGATCGATATTTTCATTCAAGAGAGCATTGATTTAGACAGAAATCTATCTACTGAAATATAAGTCAGCAAAATTTGTGGTCTAATTATTAAAAATATGTAAGTTTAGCTGCTAAAGGTTTGAGGAGTATGTTTATGTATAGATGACACAGACTTAACGCAAATAATAATAATTCGTTTAAATTGTATGGGGTCTTTAAGAAAAGCAAGGGCTCACAGTGAAGATTAGAGCTGGTATGGGAGTGCATCGGTTCATATGAATCATTGCCAGCAGACTAGGAAGATGACCTTCTCTTGCACCAGCAAAGAACAACCTGAGGGAGACACAAATGTCAATTCACACCAGTGGCGATCCGTGACTCCTCTTCAGGGGAAGCAGTAATTTGAAGCTCGGCAAAACATGTATTTAGCCCGTCATGTGTGTGTCGCGTCATGTATAAATACGTGCCTTCTGCAGACACGTCGAAAGGGTTTTTAATAAAAGAGACGCTCGCGTTTGCTAGATACTCGCTTAGTCTCATGTGTAATCAGAGTTAAGTGTTAACGCAGTGTCTTCTGAACGCGAGCGTCTCTTTTATCATAAACCCTTTCGACGCATCTGCAGCAGGCACGTATTTTGACATGCAAACAACACGTTCTCGACGCGTTGTTGACGTGTTAAAATTTGTGCACTTTTGACCCTCCTGGTTTTCCATACACATAGGATCACGTGAAGCGCTGAACACGTATTTTGAATTCCTGCTTCCCCTGAAGAGGAGGCACCGATCGCCACAGATTCACACATAATGTTGGGCTCATACAAAAAATCTGTTAAAGGTGGAGTGCCACAGTGTTTCATGCATTCTGACTTCTTTACAATGAAAAGACGTATGACGTCCAACGATACACTCCCCCAGCGTTCGTTCGATACACTCCCCCAGCGTTCGTATAGGTTTTGGAAAGTATTTTCGAACATGAAAATCTGTTTCGTAACAACTTTTCATAGTCCCTTATTAGACAATTCTTCTGGAAAAGCAGGCCCACGTGTCAACCCGCCACAGTGAGATGAAAGAGCATGCCCACAGCAAGAGAGAGAGACTTCTGCGCTTGCAAAGTTCAGTTGTGTTTGTTTGCTCACTGCATTTGGGTGATGAATGCTATATAAATGGTGGATATAACGCTGGATTTGGAGATGGTTTGAAACTGATAGATGGAGCCGTCCCAGTGCTAAAAGATGCCGGACATGAACCGCACACGGTAAGGGAAACGAAGTCATGTGCCTGTTGTGTTGGCAATGGGTGCGTACGTGCTTTAGTTCTGCCCATTCCACCCCGCAAGTGTGCAGGAGGTCGTCTGTCATCGGAAATTATAATACAGCTGTATCTGTCTTTTATAAATGTGATCAAACTAAAGACTCTTCGAAGATATGAAGTATGCAATACTACTCTATATGTACTCAAGATTAATATGAGATTGACCACGTGTGTTACGTCCGCTTTAAACTCAAGAGTGCAATTTAAACTAAAAAAGTGAATGAGAAAAAATATGACACATCTTTAGGACTGACCTAGATGAGGTGAAAAGGGCACCATTAACCCCCCCGAAGGTGGACAGAGCCACAGAAATGGGCATGAGCCATGACATCACCCCAAGCAACTTCTCACCAAATGTCTAAATGAGATTAAGAGAGAACACAGTCAAAAAAGACAACAGTATGTGCCAACAACGGATTCAGTTTACACAGGTGAGTAGAGATTTAGCAATAATAGCAGATGGGTAAGTTGACTGGCATGATCTACTGATGAATACTGATGAATAGAACTTAATAATATAGGCAGCGCAAGGCCGGATGAACTCACCACAGCAACGGCATTAGAGGCCAACAGCTCCTGAGGGCTCATAGCTGTAATGTATGCGATATTTACAAAAACATAGATGAAAGTGACCAGAGGGATCGAGATGAAGATGGCACGAGGCAGGTTCCTGATAAAGTGAGAGTAAAAGCATTGATTGAATTTACCTATCAGTACCGTCATTAATTCAACTAAGTATCCCCTTTGTCAAAAATGGCAAGATTTCAAATATTAAAATCTTTGGGAGAAATAAAAAGCAAAACCAAAAAGCAAAATTTGGCATACAAGCGTGTGGAGCCATTGAGAGTTAAATTCAACGAAAACATGCAGACAATGCAAATGCAAATATACAAAGAATAACACTAAAAACAATGGATAATCACACTTTTTTAATAAATGTCAGTATACCTGTAGGGGTCAATAAGCTCTTCTGTTACATAGTTCAGAAAGTTCCAGCCTGAATAAGCAAAGGAGCCTTGGAGGACAGCGAGTGCGATGCGACCCACTTCATACGGCTCCAGAGGGTCAAATGCATGGGCAGGTTCCAACCAATAAAAATGACCTGCAGTCACAAACAAGTGGTTGTGACTGAATATATCACATGTCTCATCAGAGCTGTTTTGTCTGCATGAGGAGGATCAACATGACATTAGGCAGGGGGTAAACTGCGGCTCATCGGTGTACATAATGTACATGTGTGACTCATGTAAAATAATAATATGAATAATAATTTTGTTTCAAATAAAACATAGACTAGACTATATTACAGTATATATATCAAACATATTAATTTATCAAATAAACATTTAATAAGAACAATTACAGATTTGTGTGGCTCACTCATATGCCACAATTTGGTATATTACTAACTCTGCCTATAGATTTGTAACTAAAAAGGCATTATATTTTTAATTCCCAACACTCTGTAAAGTGCTGGGTTGTTTTTGACCCATGCTGGGTAAATATTGGACAGAATTGGACAGTTATTTCAACCCAGCTTCTGGGTTATTTCCTCTCATGGTTGGGTGAAGACAACCCAGCAACTGGGTCATTTTAACCCAGCAGGGTGTTCTGTCCCATATTTACCCAGCATGGGTCAAAAACAACCCAGCACTTTTTAGAGGGAAGAGCAGTCAGAACCAAAAAACACTGACATCTAGCGGTTGAGTTTGGTATCGCAGTCTAAATTCAAAATATTGGAGAGACAAGTTTAGCCCAGTAACAGTTCTAATCGGTTTCTTTTGATTGTTATCAGAAATAATCTACAGGCACTCTATTGATTGTGAACGTGTACCGGAAGTTCAGTTGGAGTCACAAAAGTGCGCATGCGCAGTAATGTTTGTTTATGTTGTTAAAGGGATACTTCACCCAAAAATGAAGTCTTTTGACTACCATTGTATTTTTTCCTACTATGGGAGTCAATGGGGGGCAAAATCTGTTTGGTTATACGCATTCTGCCAAATATCTTTCTCTGTGTTCATCAGAACAAAGACATTTATACAGATTTGGAACAACTCGAAGGTGAGGAAATGATGACACAATTATCCTTTTTGGGTGAAGTATCCCTTTAAGATGAAACCGTCTATATATTTTGTTTGGGAAATATTTCAGATTATGCACAACATGATTAAAACACTGAGAATTACCTTTGCAGATCTGCACGATGCCCATAATGATGATGAGAATGAGAGCAAGAAGTTTGCCTGAGGTAAACACATCCTGTACAAGTGTTGCCCAGCGAACACTGAGACAGTTAATACAGGTTAACAGCACTTTAGGGAAGAGAATAATGTGTGTTAGTCATAACAAACATTCAGACAAATACTCCATTTTTACCATGTTTTGTATGTTATAGATTTTGATCCTGTTGATTAAACAGCAAAAAAGAAGCATATTTTTAACATAATTTTAAGATTACAAGTAGCCTAATGGTTTTAGACATTCTTTAGACATTCTACTAGCTCTAAGTAACTTTGCAAATACATTAACTCTCATTTCTTTTGAACTACATGTACTTTGAGTATTAGTAGACTGCTAGGTTTAAAGGAGTCATGAATTAAGACATCAATTTTAACCCGAGCTTTTGTTATATAAGAGGGAGTCGTATTCAAGCGAACATCCTGTAAGTGTCAGAACTGAAAATGCCCTTGTTACTGAAATCACATCTGTTATTGACACCAGGCCCAGCGAATGCCAGGTCCTGGAATGCACCTATCTATAGGTTGAACACCACCTCCACAGAAAGAATATCAACGACTACTTCTCTAGCCCCGCCCACTTGTTCGCGCATGACAGTACTGAAGTAACACGCGGAACCAGATAGAGCGAGCAAGCAATAAACATGCCGTTAAAGATCGCAAAATATTGTGCAGTGCCTGGTTGTGGAAGAACACAGTCGCTGCATAACCTTCCTTCGGATTCCGGATTAGTAATGCGTGGTTGAAGTTTATTTTTAAAGACGTTCCAGCTCACGTGGGTAAAACATTGAGCGTTTGTTCACTTCATTTCACCGCGGATTCCTTTGTGAACAAGGCACGGGTCGACGATGGATTTGTGATGAGACTAAAATTATACCACCAAGGTGAACAATGCACCTAACACTCGGCAGCTTTTCAAGACATTTAACTCTCTTCTTTGCCCCCCTCCTCCCCTGCCCACTTCATCTCTGACTGCGGAGGACTTCGCTGTATTTTTCAAAGACAACGCGGTCATGCCGATATGCCTTATTCAACATTAGAAAGGTTAGACCCTATCTCACTGAGCATGTGGCACAACTCCTTGTCCAGGCCCTGGTCATCTCAAGGTTGGACTACTGCGATGCTCTCCTTGCTGGTCTTCCTGCAAAGGCTATCAAACCACTCCAGCTGGTTCAGAACGCAGAAGCACGCCTCGTCTTCCAAACAGCCCAATAAGGCTCATGTGACGGCCCTCTTCATCTCTCTCCACTGGCTACCGGTTGAAGCCCGTATCAGATTCAAGTCACTAATGCTTGCCTACAGTACTATCACTGGATCTGCACCGGCATACTTTCACACCCTCCTACACCCCATCAAGAACCCTGCGTTCAGCAAACCAGCGGCGTCTTGTATTGAAAAAACAGTGCTGTGCCATCAATATTGGATCCGATAGGAATGGCGCAGCAATCTTATGTGAGTAAAACATATTTGTACTATGCGTCACTATTGCTTTGTTAGAGATCGCTTGATATGCCCTGAGCCCTATTCGCAAGGGATTTGTATAACCTGGGGACCTCTAGTCATTTGTAATACTTGCAGAGGTTGTCTGTCATCTTAATCCCGTGTGAATCGGCCATGTCTGTAATTTGTAAAGTAAAAATTCCCCCACAAATTACCTATACCATATTTTGACGAACACCGAGGTCCTGTGATAATATTAGTCCCGTGCGAATGGGCATCTCTGAGCGCTTTTCCACCGCCGCGCCGAATCGTTCTAAGCACAGTCTGAAACGGTTACAGTTATGTTTCCACGTGAGCCTGGTTCGCCACGACACGATTACAAACTGTTCTCGGCTCGGAAGTTTCAGCACGGTTCTATAACCAACGCAGCACGTGATGCGTTTGTGTTTACGTTCTAAAAATTTCCGTTATCAGCTCTGCGGTGGAAAATGAAACCATTTACGTACCGGCTGGCATGGATCGGCACAGAGTGGAACAATTAAGCAACGGGAACGATTCGGTGGAACGATGGTGGAAAAGTGCTCTATGTGATTTGGCGGGCTCATATATCATTTTTCAGGGTTTTATCCAGCGTTTGTGAATAATGGAGGCTGTTTGAAGTGTTTTGGTATTATTTCGGGTGCTGGGTCATATCCATAAATTACCGGGAGTCTCCCATTTGTTTATTTATCATGGAAGTCTCATAACATTTGAGACCTGCGATCGCGGTGATCTTCTGTCCGGTTCGCGATCACGAGTCTCAAATGCTGACAGGTACGGATATCATTAAACACCATACAACTATAGGCTATACAAACTATACGCAAAGCCTTGCCATCACATCCGGGAAATAAGTCAGTAAATTTGAGTAAAATCACGGGCTTCACTTATCCGGTGCGAATGTGCCACATGAAATACAGATGTGGGGAGGTCATTTCTAAATCACACGAGGTCCGGATAATACTAATCCCGTGCGAATAGGGCTAATGTGTAACCTAACATTACGTCTCTAACCAAATTCACAGAAGGCTCCAACTAAGTTTACTACGCAAACTGCTATCCAATCATAGCAGTGGGCTTTACTTCCATGTCTTCAATGCGGCACGCCCATTAAAACCGAGCGTTTGTCGAGTCGGCCTGAAAAACCCGGGTATAAAATAGCCTATTACTTATTGATTTTGATGTTTTTGAATGTAAAAACCACACGAACGTCATAAGTAGACCTCATACAACAGTATGAAACAATAAACAAGCCCAGTTCATGACACCTTTAATATTGGTTATACGGAAGGGTTAGTTAGGAGAATAAGTTAAAATGTAGCTGCAAAGTTACATTCAGTCAGTCGAATGTCTTTTGGGGGAAAATCAAAGTAAAGTATTACCAGATATTATGAACTATTCAAAATATTCAAAGTGTTACCCAAGTAATTTGAATATGATGCATTCATCTGAATATAAGGCATGACAATAATATATTTAGATTAAAAAGAGAGATTTATCAAAGTTACCGTATACAACATTGTTTTAAGCCCATGGAAACAATTTCCACAATACATACAGCTCCAGTTTATGCTTGAGAAAAACTCCTGCAAACTTGAGTCACAAAGCTATCATGTTTTTGTTCACAACCTATAATTAAAGATGAAAAATTATGGCAAAGCCCATTGCTTAAGGGTATGAAAAGCCACCATACTGGTTTGAAGTGTTACCTGAGGTCACGCATCAGCTTTTGAGGATATTAAAATTATATTAAAATTTCCGTTAACTACTGTATATAGAAAATATGCGTTAAAAACCCAGATAATATTCTGAGAGCTGGGGTGCCAGAAAAAAAAATTGTCAAGTAAAATTACTTGTTTTTCGCGTTATTTTACACCAAACTTGTAAATTTGCGGTTTATTTCTGTAATGTAACATTTTTACCGCTTTTCAAATTACAGTGTTAAAATGCGGCAACATGGGAATCTTTGTTCTTTGTTCATGAGAAAATAGCTAATGCAAATCTGTGCACATTTTCCATATCAACTATCGCCATGGAAGAATATTTCACCTAAAAGTCTTCTCATCAACCCTTTTAAAGCTCCATCACATTACATAGATGACTTTTATCCTAGTTTTCATGAATCATAAAATAGCCCAGACAGGTCTGTTTCAGAATGTTCTAAACTACACGTTTTGTCAATGGACAAATACCAATAGTGTACTTTTAGACTCTCAGATCATGTTCCACCTTAAAGGTTATCACCGTAAAGCCTTAATAAAGTGATATTGAGCAGTTACTCACACAAACAGACTGCGGCGAGCAGACCCAAGGCTTTCTCTGGAGGAAAGCAGGATGGAAAGAGAGGCTGCAGTGCATAAGTGGCGAAGGTAAGAGAAATCACGGCCTGGTTAGTCGGATAGATCACCAACAAGGCAACCCACAGCCTTAGAAACCTACAGCATTTAAAAAAACAACACATGTGACACATTTACCGTCCTTCCACATACTGTACACAAAAACAATACAGTATGGCACAAAAAAATCTTACCCAGCAAGCCCTCCAAAGACGTACTTTACATAGGAATAGTCACCCCCAGATTTTGGGATTGTGACTCCCAGTTCGGCATAGCACAGAGCACTGATGGCAGTGATGAGACCAGTAAGAAACCACAATATGAGAGCCAGACCCACTGAACCAGAATTTTCCAAAACACCCTTCGGACTTACGAAGATCCCAGAACCAATGATGTTACCTGGGAAAACAAAAGCACATGACTGTTCGATCTTGTTTTATTTAAATTTACTTTAGATTTGTATATACTGTACTTATAATGTCTGTGTGGGTGTGCATCCCATATACAAAATATTTGGGACGTTTTAAAACCAGTCGGGTGAAATGTCATGAATGTTTATTGTAAACACCTGTTGTGGAATGAAAAAGGGACGTTTGAAAGAAATTTGTAACAAACTCTCACTTATGTGTGCGAACCTAAGAGATTAAAGCAGTGATCCAGAAACAGAAGATATGGGTATATTCATAATAGTTTAAGTAATTTACCAATATTGCATAAAGTAGTTAATACAATGGTGAAGTGCAGACTTCAACCGTACACGTGGAAAGCATGGAATAAAAATAGACAGTGTAAAGAAAGTATATTTCTTGTCTGTTATGGCTTCCAGTCGAAATATCACTAATCGTGTCATCTTATGTTCAGATTGAGGACACACAAACTTGTGTGCATCATTTAAAAGTATTCTTCTGTTGAGTTGACCTCAAAGTATATGCATTGCATCATGTATACAAAACACATCCTTGTACCCTGCGTAAAGAAGAATCGGAGAGGAAAAGTTTTTATCCGAATGCCTAAAGGAAATATTTTGTTTTTAGACTTACCCACAATAATACCGCACGCACTAAACAGTCCGATCTCTTTCTTCAAGGCCACTGTTGATTTGTCGCTGGTGTCTGAGTCCGGCACCGACGCAGCCCTGCGTCTGGAAACACTCTTGCTCATGTTAACACAGAGAGCAGCTCATCTCACTGTACAAGTATTGATGTTGAAAGCCGTAGGAACTTTATCGTCCCGCCCAAACGAACGTGTTATGCTATTAAACACACCCACGGTGCTTTGGCCCAAACAGAGGCAGGTGAATTAAGCACCCTGCTCCAATGACAGATTATCCAGCCTAAACTTGTTCTCTGATGGCTTGTTTAACAGTAGTTTTGGGCACTTTGTAACTGGCCAGGCTTGGACAAAAACTTGATTCCTGCTTAGAACACCAGCTTGTCCGGGCCAAACTACACTGTCATGTAAAATAGAACTGCACCCTAAAAAAATCAGTAAAAATAGGGCACAATATACTGTATTAATATTCACTTTTACAAATGTTTTACCTGTATTTTACATTTTTCACTGCAGTAAATTGCATTTTAGCATTAACGGAAATGTCCGCAAAATAAAGGAAAATGTACTGGTCATTTTCTGCCAGTACTTTATCCGTTGTTTTACAGGATTTTTATTTTACAGTATGGAAAGAATGAATGAAGCATTTACTGTATATAGCGCATTTTACATTCAAAGCACTTTACAATCATAACTTCTTCTCACCAACTTGCATGAAGGATTCAATCATTTGTTTTAACAATTACATTTCAAGGTGATATTCAAGGTACTGACTGTAAGTTGGTGCATTGAGCGTGGAGACTTTATAAGTCTTCATACATGCTCTTAAACAAAGTGAAGACACTGTAACCAATATGAATGATATAACCACAGCCAGGGGCGGACTAGGAAGCAAAAACGGCCCTGGAGTTTTCGGCCCACATCGGCCCTCCACCATTTCTTTCGACGGGGGGTGGGTTGTATGTAACGTGTCATGGCGTTACATGTATACGTGTCCGTCTCGGTAATGCCTTCGCCTTGCGTGCATTCGCAATAATAACGTCCGTCTGTCCAGCCCAAGCATCCGAAAAGTGCCGATACTTCAGATGGCCGGGCCACCCCTGGTCACGGCCATAGGCCGTCGGTGGGACGGCCGTTCTGGACTTTGCCAGAATGTCCTACTGGTCAGTCCGCCCCTGACCACAGCCACAAGTTTATTTTTTTACTGGTTAAGAAGCCAACATGATTCCCTAGAGCTTTATCCCACCTGACATTTTATTTCTGTGATTTTTATATGATTTCCGACAGCTTTAATACTGTCGGTTTATGCAAGCCCTTTGACAGCTCAATGCAACCATTTCATGACTGATATAAGCAGAAAATATCTGCAGTCATGATAAATCATGACACAATCAGGATGCCTTTAAGACATCTAAAATACAACACACATAAACTCATTATAACCTTTTGGCACAATGCCTTTTTCACAAATGTCAAGCATTATAAGGGGTAGCTTTGCAGTAATTGAATTCTCGCAAACAATGTGGCCTGACCGATGCTATGGCTACAACAGTCTTTGCATGAAAAGTCCACAAGTCTTTTAGCTTAAAGTCATCATGAAATGGAAGTTGTGATCGTCTTCTTTTCTATATTGTGACGTACATCCGAGTGAAACGGCTTCTGAAATATACCAAAAAAAGTAGGGCGGTACTTCATGTCTTCATACTTCATGTATAATTCGTCATCTTAAAGCTACAGTTTGTAAAATCCGCACGATCAAAACAACAACAATGGGGTAGCTTGATGACGCTGTGAACCCGGGGGCAATGCAAACATGGCTCCCTGAAAGGACTTTGCTGCAAGTTAGGCAGTTTCCTGGTTTACCTGGGGTCAGGAGTCTTTATTCCATCGCTGAATTGAGGGGGAGCCAACATGGAGGCATTAGACTTCATAGACACACAGCTGGGTTCCGGATATGTTGCCTTTCCTCTGAGATCCTCTACAGCACCCTCCTCCTCTACTTACATTGCTTTTTATACGTTGTTGCTGGAGTGGCACAATCACAAACAACTGCACTTTAAAAATGTTCAAAAATAAATACTGTGGTTAATTTGACCGTGGTTCAAAATCCAAAAGCTTGCTGGCTATTTGTTGTCAGTTGATTTTACTTGCCAAAGTTTTTTATGTATTTGACATAGTAACAAAAATCATCATGGTTATGATATCAATGACAATATATAATCAACAACAATGATTTTTGTTTTAATCCTGCAGTCCTCTAATGAGTTTTTATATTCATATGATATGCTGTTCTGTTGTGCAGTTTAAAGACACTTAGGGGCGATTCACATTTCGCGTCTTTTGCGCAATCAAGTTCGTTATTTTAAATGTAGACACGTGGCAGGCACGCGCAAATAGGGAGTGGCACACACATTTTTTTGGTGCGTTGGCGCCACAACGAGTTCAACTTTTCAGAGAACAATGATAATGATAATAGCGGCAAAAAAACGGATCTATATGCAACGTAGTAACCTAGTGTAATTCACGAAGCAGTCACGCATTTTAACCGGTTCTAAAACACAAACTCGTGCCGTAGCCTACTTTCGCACAGAAATCCATGTCCACGCGTGTCTTGCAGTGCTCAGGCAGGCATGCAAGGGTGACGACACACGACTAATGTAGGCTATGAAAACATGACGAAACTACACTGAAAGAAACGAAACATTTGCAAACTTTGGATCAACTTAAAACAATTATTTCAACTTTGGACCAATTTTGTTTAGTTATATTTTTGCTTTGGTTCAAACTTTAAATTTTAACTTTATAATTATCCAAATGTTTATTTTACCAGTCAAAAAGGTAAAACGAGGATTTATTATGAAGACCATATGCCATTTTTTACTTTGTTTTAAATAAGACTCTTTTCACAGTGGCCACTAGCGGAGTGAGCTGTCAACAGTGATAAGGTACTGTATAGATAAGAGCGCTCCAGACCAACCTTCCGAACGTATGACTTACAGAAGGTATACTTAACTAAGAACTGTACGATAAAGTGCAGCTTAAGGTCTAACTTAAGAACGACGTAGCGATAAGAAGGTTTCCGGAAAAGCGGCCCAGATCAGCAACCAGCAACCGCACGGCGGCCTTATAAATCATAAATAACTTACAACTGATGATCAAATGACTTGATAACAAAGACTTCCACCTGTTATTTGAACACATTTATCAGCTTTTCTCTTTTCTTTCAGAGACTTCATAACAACGTGCTCTTTTGAATGACATTAGCTGTGTCTCGTTTCGGAAGGCTGCGTCCTCCGGAGGTCTCATTTGAAGCCTGCTACTTCTCGTTTCATAAAAGCAGGTAGGACACTCCGTATACACCCTTCTAATGCGACCTACTTTCACCAGAATTTGGAGGACACGTGAGGAGTATCCTTCGTTGCTAGAGATAACCCACAATTCTTTGCGTCAGCCAACGTCTTTGAATAAACGGCCACAGCTGCACATTCAAGCAAATATGTGGTGTTTAAATG
Source organism: Triplophysa rosa (assembly GCF_024868665.1). Taxonomy (NCBI): domain Eukaryota; kingdom Metazoa; phylum Chordata; class Actinopteri; order Cypriniformes; family Nemacheilidae; genus Triplophysa; species Triplophysa rosa. Next base: position 934,773 of record NC_079894.1, on the reverse strand, counting down.
TGAACAGTTTACAATTTGTGTCAGGTTTTTTGAATCTTAGCAGCATATGTAGTAAACAGGTTTACAAGTGTTTAGTGATTTTAAACGTTTAAAACAGTAAGGCAAAAAATGCTACTTTTGGCATTGTTTAGGGTAGAAAGTAACCAACTTTTTACCTCTTAAAATCATGTAGAAATCATTTGAATTAATTTGACAGGTGTGAGTGCAATGTGTTGTCATAGCAACGTGGTACTTCCTGTTTCCTTTCTGCAAGTATGTCCTACGAAGGACGTCTCGTTTAATTCTAAGTTGAGGTTCCTCCGTATACTGCATCCTTTAGAGGATAATACCTCCGGAGGACACAAGGACGCAGCCTTACGAAACGAGACACAGCTATTTTCTGCATTTCTTCTTCTTTTGCAGTTTTTTTTTTGCAGTTTTTATCCTGTTAAGCATGTTTTAGAAAGGTTTAAACTTGACATTTCATATATCTGTGAATTTTGTGGGATGGAAAAAGAAACTATTTTACATTTGTTTTACCATTGTATCTATTCAAGATTATTTTGGAAAGATTTTGAAAATGATATAAATAGAAAATTGGGAAGTATGGTGGAAATTGGTGCTTTTGATGTATTTTGTTATTTTGAAAATTATCATTTACAAAGTAATGAACAATACATTATACAGTTATTTATTATATTATATTAGGTAAATGTCATATACATAAAACGAAGTGGGCCTTATGTAAACCAAACATTTCACATTTGATCAATGATTTTAAGATACATGTCATGACATTGGAACAAATGGATAACAAAAAAGCTCTCAAAACATGTAATAGTTTAAAAGCACTTAACTTTATTTAGTGACGTTTTTCTTTTTCTGTATTTTTTTTCTCTTTCTCTCTGGCAATGTGATGTAGCACTGTTATATTGTGTTTGTGGTCATTTTAAAAAGTTGGCGAGCCAACTTTGTGTGCTTCTTCCGCTTTACGAGACTGTCGGTGAACAATCCCCCAGATGGCGGGAGTTAACAAAAACAAATCGCGCCCATTTAGAAAAATGATATGATTGGTCAGTTTAACTGTCACTCAAAATGAATCTCTCCCATTGATTTACTGTACTGTCAGCCAGCCATATGCTACTAGAAGGCAGTGTTGGGGAGTAGCTAACTACAAGTAGCGACGCTACTAACTTAACTACATTTTTCAGTAGCTTGGCGGTAGCTCAACTACTTTTAAAACAGTGTAACTTTTCCAGTAGTTATTTACTTTTTTAGAAAGTAGCGGTGTAGCGCGACCAAAAGCTATGCTGCGTCCCAATTCGCCAACTTATACTATGCCCTTAAAGTATGTACTGTTTTTGTTATGGAAAACTATATACATTTTAGTGTGTAGCAAAACTGTATGGACGCACTGGGACGTACTAACGCGAAACGGAAGTGGCCGTTGTTGCCTAGACGACACTGTGATCTTAACTGTCACGAACAGCAAAATACAGCTCTTACTTGCATTTAAGTATTTATTCATTTATAATTTTTGTATGTATGGTTTACTGTATGCTTACATTTATTAATTTAGCAAAGCATCTTTTATTTAATTTGATTAATGCAGTGTAGCGTCACTAAACTCCGCCCTCTCGCGGTGAGTTGTGGGTAATATCAGCCGTTAAGTGTCCATGGATTCCCACTTCGAATTTTCACCGGAAACAGTGGACCATCTGGGTACTTTGAGAATACTCATTTCAGCATACTATGATTTGGGACATACTAATTCTATTTTCGAATACTATTTAGACAGATAGTATGCGAATTGGGACGCAGCAATGCCTTCAGAGCAGCGCTGTGTCACGTCTTCTTCTTCTTACTGTATCACAAACTGAAGTGGTTCATTATCGCCATCTACTGCATTAACTATGTATTGCGGCTTTACGCTTCACTGAGAAGAGATCGTAAAGGACGTACATGAGTGGGTACATATTTAAAGTTCGAAACACCCATCCTATTAAGTATTAAATATGAATCTTATGTAATGAAAATAATAAATAAACAATACAATGATAATGATATGTTTTAAACTTCTCTATTTATTTAAAACATTAGTCAATAACACATGTATATGACATACTTTAGTATTTACTATATTAAATTGTAGCATATTACAGCTGTAGAATATTATGGTAACTATCACACTCTATTAACATATACTACAGTATTCTGTAAATTCAAATAAGCCACAAAAACTAAAATGCCTACCACTACAATATATTACCTGGTAGAAACTGTGTGTGGAGACGAGGCCATCAAATGTTGTTTTTGACAATGGGGTATAATTAATAATAAATATCAAAACAAACTCTTCATGACTATGGTTGTTATGCCACTTATAATGTCAGCGTTTGATGCCATTTAAGGACCAATCGAACGTCTGTGCTGCGGGTCATGATCGCTAGAGACACGCCCACCACAGATTCAACCATTCTCTACGTCACTCTGGACACGCCCACAATGCGGATCAACTCACGTTTCTTGACGTTGAGCGTTCTTGTTTTTAAAAGTATCCAACCAAAACGACGTTTGCGCTTTCAAGCAATGTACAGCCTCGTGCGAACAGACGAACAGCGAACTGTAACCAGCTTTCATCCAATAATAACAGCTTTTTAACAGCTTTACTTTAGCTGTGATAAGATTAAACGTCTGGAGGAGATATCCGGCGCCATATGGTTAAGTAAACTATTGCATCACATCTGTTATGGTGAGTTACTTTACTTTTCCTAGTCGTTTAAGTGTTAACACGTTTTGCGTATGCGATCTAAACTTTACTTAGTCTGATCTCTGGAACTAAACTCATGAAAGCTGTTACGTATGTGGTGTATGTTTACTCATTGCAAAAACAGTTCTTATATGTGTAGGTGACTATGATTGTTTGCATTAACATTAACAAGAAAGGTATTCAATTAAATTTCAATAAAATCCTTTTTTGTGCATCTGTCCTCGTCGTTTACTGTAAAACACAGAGGAGTATGTGGAAAGAAAAAAAAGGAGAAAATTAGATTTGAGATTTACAGGTCTGTCAAAAAATAAGATTGGCTACTTTCGAAATTCTCATTCTCATTTAATCAGCATTTCTAGATGTATTTTGGTTATTCCAGTGAAAACTGTGATAAAAATCGTAGTTACCACATCGTTTTTCCTAAATATGTTTTATTGCTTAAAAGTAATCATGAACTCTAGAAAATTACAGAGTGTTTTGACATTTTCTGCAAATAGAAACAAATTTGGGAGAACTAATATTAGCAGATTTGTCTTCAAATCTTGGATGAAACTTGTCATTTTAACCCCCTCTACAAAGTGGTGGATTACTGAAAAACGTCGACCAAAAACAACATTTTTTAGCTGGAAAATTTCCCCAATTTTTCAATGGTTTTACATAAAACAACCCCATACAATACCGAAGTCTTTAAAAGCTATGCGTGTGTTTGTTTGTCGCAGGATGAAGAAGGTATTTCCTCCTTGACTGACATTTGCGTGACCTGGATTTGCCATAATGTGGAAGTACTTTGTGTTTCACAAAAAGACGGCTCGCTGCAGATCCGCCACTGCCCTTTGTTTCCTCAAGAACTGGCCGACCAGCTACTGCACAAACTGGCTGATGAGGGTACGATGACATCGCAACACATCCCCATTTCTGGTTTCATTCATTACAAAACCAGTTGAAAATATGTTGTGCTTTCTTTCCTCATCTCCTCAGGGGTCCTCGATGACAAAACCGTGGGCATTTTTCAGAATCTGGAAGCTCTGCGGTTGAGACGAGCATACATCCGGTCCTCACGTGTCTCGGCCGAGGCCTTCAGACTGTCCCTGTGTCCTCACAAACTGCAGGAACTAAATGCTTCCCATATTCATAGTGACATTACCATCTCAGACATTCTCCATAATCTTTCCTCCAACAAAGACTGCAGACAAGGCCTTCATACACTGCTCATGAATGGCTTAAATCTGTACGGTGAAACAGGTGAGCTCGGTCAGGCCAGATTTAGCGCTCTCCGGGGCTTGAAGAATCTCTCCGTAGCCTGGACGGATCTGGATGACACAGGACTAGAAGATATCTGCTCCCTGCCCATGCTGGAGAGCTTGGATGTCTCTGGTGCAAACATCACAGATCTAACGCCGCTGCTGAACTGTCAGTCAAGGCTTAGATCACTGACTGTTCATGGACTACAAAAGTTGGAGATGTCAACCGCCAGCCTGCTCTCGGTGCTGGACAAGCTGCACGTGTTGAGACATCTGGACATCTCCAACGACAGACTGGTAACGGATGTAGACAGTCTGGTCCAGCAGCTTCTGGAGCGGCCAGGCATTCTTCCTCACCTTGTGTCCTTGGATGTGTCTGGCTGGAAGGGAGTCGGCGATGCTGCTGTTCAGGCATTCATGGAGGCGAGACCGGGTATGAGATTCATTGGACTGCTGGCCACAGGTGCGGACGGCTCTGAGCTGATGTCGACAGGTGGAGATCTGAAGGTAAGGCACTTTGTTTGATGTCTGGAAAGGTCCGGTTTCAATATACGTATGTATGAGATTATACGTACATCAATTACGCTAGCCCAGAGACATCTGCAAGATCAACTTGAAATGTATTCACAACCCCAAAAAATCATTTTTTTGCACATTTGTTTGGTGCATTGGTCATTGTTATTTATTTGTTTAGTTATTTATCATATTGCTCTATAGGTGGCTGGAGAGGCAAACCTGAGTCAAGTGTGTGAGGCCTTGAGGAGATACAGTGAGCAAGAAAGTCTCTTACGGGAGGTTCTCGTTCATCTCTACAAGTACACCAGTGAGATGGAGCGATCTCAACCAGACATTTTAAAGGTACAGGAAGAAACTTGCTTGCTGATTTGTTTCCCAGTTTTATTTGATTGTCCTCGTGCTGTGGTTCCTTTAAGTTTGCACTAACTATTGTGTTTTGTATGTGGTCAGTTTTCACAATGACATAGTTCTTCTTTAGGCAGCAGGTAATTACAAGGGATGGAATTGGAATCATAATGTCACATTTAGTTCCCTTAAAGGTGTAATGTGTAATTTTTTGAAAAAATCTATTGACATAAATGCAATATAGGTTACATAACTATGTCTTCAGAGGTGTATAAAGACCTCACATAATGAAGCGTTATGTTTTTATTATCTTAGAATGAGCGATGTCTTTTTACATACACCGCGGGTCCCCTTACATGTTTCTACAGTAGCCCTAAACGGACAAACTGCTCTCAAAGTGTGTGTGTGTCTTAAAACTTACACTCACAAACAGCTAGCCACATACTTTGAATCCCATTGTTTTGCTCAGCTGTAATTGGCATTTAAATGTGATCGTGCTATATAATGTTTCTACATTTGAAAGTCAAGTTCCTGTAAATATGATCCTTCCTGTTGCAGCTGGTTTCAGATGGAATGAGACACCACACGGATTCTCTGCATGTTCAGCTTGTTGCCACTGCGTGTGTTTTTAACCTCACCACACTGGAACTGGTGCAGGGAATGCCCTTACATCTGCTGGAAACTGTAGTTCAGCAACTGCTCACAGCCGTGAAGAACTTTCCGAACTATGAGCAGGTACACACAGTACAGTACAGTAATATTCATCCAGCATTTTGAGTTAAAACAACCCAATTTTACAACCTATTATTAATAGAGTGCGTGAATGTTGGTTATTAAAGCGCTAACAACATTCAGTTACAGAAGAATTGTCTGCTGACCTTGTGCAGTGACCATATCTTACAGGTTGTCCCATTTGATAGGTAAGTCCAAGCAACTTTCCATTGCGTTTGACCGTACAAATACTGTTTTTATAGATAAATAGAGTGGGTTTTTGCATCTGTTATATAAAAATATGAAATATGTCTCCTTTTCCACCACTGGTCATAACATAGTGTTGACCCCTGACAGATATGAGGCCACTAAACTGATGATGATGCTCCTGGAGAATCATGAAGATCAGACACTGCAGAGAATGGCGGTGGCTGTTGTCTCCATACTGGTGGCGAAGGTCTCTCTCATCCATCAATATAAAACCCCCTGATAGGCATTTTGTGCCGTTAGACACCTTTAGGTTTAGGTTAGGGTTGATAACGTCGATGTAATATTTTATGGTGGTAATTGATTCGGACAGATTATCAAAGCAAGAATTATATTTTCATTATTACTCGAGGAAAAAATGTAATATAAGGTCATTTGAATAAGCGTTACGTTAATATCTTGGTAATCACAGATGAGTAAAACAGATATGTTGGTATTATGAAAAGGTTTTGAGGCTGGCGAATTGAGATCTTTTATTTCTCACTGCAGCTGAGTACAGAAGAGATCTCAGAGCTGGGTGCAGAGGTATTTATCATGAAGGTATATCATTTATGATCCCATATTTTGGTTTTTCTTTATAGATTCTACACTATTGCTGATTTAAAGTTGATCAAAGGTAGATTTGACACTGGAGTGGCGTTTAGTCTGGCTTTAAAGTCCCAGTGACGTTAAAAAACTACTATTTCTATTGTTTCATGAAACATTGCAGTGCTTATTATAAATAGCTCACCAGTGTGGGTCATTCTCTTTTAGAAATTCATGTGCCCTCGTAATCTTCAATCAAAATATGAAAATGCACTTCCGCCCTCCGTTATCTCCTCCCCTCTAACTAGCTACGTTTACATGGACCATTCTGATCTGATTAAACGTCCAATCCGAATGAAAATGTTCCATATAAACACGTCAATCAGATTAAAAATGCCCAAACCGATTGAAATTTCAGTCGGATTGTAAGGGGTGGTTTATGCCGTTTGTAATCCGCTTGATAGGACATGTATACACTTGATCAGATTGAAAACCGAAGTAGGAAGTTGTGCGCATGTGCAGAGACGATGCTGGCTCGTACAGACGTAAGTGCGTATGACGCGCGGAACGAGCAGCTGTTGCTTAAGAAACCAAAAGTCATAAATCTGTCAAAGCGGTACAAATTTTCATATGCTTGTCATCTCTAAATGAACATATTAATGTTTCTATGCATTTAAAATGTCAACTGTTTTTCTGGAGTGCGTTTTTAAACAATTTCTCAGTTTCTTTTTAAAACACGATACATTTGCAAATGTACAAACATCCTGTAGGCTAAAATAGCTAATCATAAAATTTCATTTATATTCGTAGTAGGCTACCGAGCATTTATTATATAATGTTTTTCCTGGAGACGGTGTGCAACAGGGTTTGAGAATTGTCTTCTCTTGTTTGGTGGGCGTGTCAAGAATGTCGGCCCAATCAGCAGCAACATGTATATAACCCACGCGGTATTAAAGAGACACAATGGGTCCAAGTAAAGTCGTTTAAATGTGTCCGCTGCAGCTCGGTATACGCGACAATTGAAGATATTAGAAGAGATGTATTTTGCAGTATTCAATACGGATTTATACCGATTTCGTCAGGCTCTGAAAATTCTTCAAAAAGAACACAAAGAATGGCCTTCTCAGCTGCCATAGTTCAACTCTTGCGTCATCACAACAGGGTGTTCAACCGCCCCACCGTTTCCGTTTAAAAAAATGTTTTGTCGGGGCTGAACAGGCCTTGTTTTATGCATCCAATCAATTCGCGATGGAAAACACAAGCCACGCCCACTTTTTTCTCATTTTAAATTCCGTTTCACTCGGAAACGCGTCGGAATACGGAAGTAAAAACGATGGCAACTTCAAGTTAACGAGGACTTTAAACGGAGCCATTTTTACTACAGTTTTTCACTGGCATTTTAGTAAAGGTTACGAACTAATTTAAGAGACCTAATGACTTACTGTGTCATCTCTCTGTGTGGAGCTACAGCAGTTGCTCAGTATTGTCCAGCAGAAGGCCTCACTGGGTGTTGTGGACTCCACTCTGAAGTTCGCATTGAGCGCTCTGTGGAACCTGACCGACGAGACGCCCACCGCCTGCCGTCATTTCATCCAGTGTAAAGGAGTGGAGCTCTATATGGAGCTGCTGGAGGTGCTGCTATAACACTTTTCTACGAACACCAGTAGGAATGCATATACACCGGCATTTAGCAGTAAACACGCTCATACTGTAGCTCTTTAACATTGTGTACACATCAGATGCTACGCATGGTCACGTTAGACCCATGTTCTTAGGGTTTTTGTCAATACGTGATGAGCTATTCTGTATTAGAATAGAAACAGTTGTTTTTTAGATGTTAAACTTGCTGATGGTCTAATGTTAAGCATGTTCTCTTAGAATCATAGTATGACGTTATAGTCTGCGTCCATCACACAAACCACAATTATCTGTGAAACGCCAAAATCTGCAGACTTTCTGCAACTATTGTCGACTTGTCCGGACTGCAATTTCTGCAAAACACTTCACATTAAGGTACCCTTTATGAAGCCTTTATAAATGTGTTCATTAATGATTAATAAGTCATTTACAAATGCATTATAAAGCAGTAATAACTGTATGAACAAAAAGGGGATTCTAAGAAAAAACAACATAACACCCTATAGTGTCCAGTCTGACAGCCTATATTGCAAACAAGATAAAAATGAATCTGCTCTCAAGTCAAATAAATAATGAATAAATACATTTATTAAGCATTTATAACATGTGAGTTAAAATGGCTCACTATTTGGCAGGCACTTTGTTAGAATCCCTCTTTTTATTCATGCAGTTATAACTGCTTCATAATGCATTTGTAAATGATTTATCAATCCTTAATAAACACATTTATAAATGCTTTATAAAGGGTACCTTAATGTAAAGTGTTACCATTTATTTAACAGGGACAATGGACAGTCAATGACTGCCACAGAGCGAAATTTCCTCTGTAGTCCCTGGTGAAATTAGGGTGAAATCTGAGTAAAAGTCTTGTAGTTTATTCCATTTTATGGTGTTTTTCGTCATCTTCTCCTCCGCAGTCTTACTTCTCTGAGTCCTCCATCCAGCAAAAGCTCCTTGGCCTTCTGGTGGGTTACTTTGCATGTTGTTTTATTACAGACAGATTAAATCTAACCACCACACAATCGCTAGAACAATGAAGAAGCATTGATGTGAAGTTTAATCCACGTGTCTGTGTAGCGCACTGTAAGGTATGAAATGTGTGTGTACCACAGAGACATCACAGATACACCAGTACTAGACATGTCTGCCTTGGGTTGTGGGTGTTGAGATCATTCATTTGCTTGGTCAACCAGATTTTGTTGGATCATGTGCAGTGTCTGTTCTCCAGAATAATGTAGCAGAGGTGGAGGAGCTGCGGGTGGAGCTGCAGGATGAAGAGCTGGTAGAGCACTTACTCACTCTCTTGATCAACCCTGCGGTGGACGTGGACGTCAGTTACTTCGCTGGGGGAATCCTGGCTCACCTCGCCTCCGGCATGGGACCCGTGTGGGGTCTGGATGCTGAGCTGCACCGCACCGTGTTGGACAAACTGGTGCGTGTGTGTGCTGTTTGTTTATGAGCAATGTCCTGTGTAGTTTGTTTATCTCAAATCTCCTTCACTTGTAGCACTCCTCTATCTTGACATGGAGCTTTCCACAGCGCGAGATGGTTTCTTATCGGTAGGGTTTGTTGTTATTCAATTTTTTCACAATACGAATATGAAAAAGTCGTCAAAGTGATCAAATTGTAGCAGTTGACCTATTGGTAAGCCCCTCCCCTCAAACGCAGATGAGCCAATGGCAGTTTAGGATCAGTTGCATGGGAACCGGAACACGGACATCTTTAAGAGGCGTTTTGGGGGACTGAAAATGCAAATTTTGGAAAACGGGTCTCAAAGTGTCATAACGGTCTCCGTGTAAATTCTGAAGCTCTCATCGGTTTTGTGGTGTTTGTGCTACATGAATGGTAAATGATGTACATGGGGTACTCGTAACACTGATTCCAGGTATTCTGAGAGGATTTATTTGATTCCATTTCCTAAACATTTTTAGTTAGCAACAGTTTTTAAGGAAGGCGGGGCTTACTGATAGGTCAATTGGAAATTCCTAATAAATAAAGGTAGCCAGTATTTACCTCTGGGCATTTACACAGCTTCATAAGGGGCATCATAGGAAATGCTAATGATGGAGTTCTTATGTAGCGTATGCTGGACATTTATGGTCTACTTTTGCCTTCGCTATCAACTCTTAATTTATGTATTTAAAAGAAAAACTTTCACGAAGTAATAAATGCACGAAAATTAAAATAAACCAATGTCTTTCTCAGGACGTTGCAGCCCTTCTATCAGTTGTTACAGGTGTCTCAGTATTCTGGTGTTCAGCTCTGGGCTCTGTGGGCCGTACAGCTCGTGTGCAGTCAGAACGGTAAGAGAAAAGAGCAACGATGCACAGCTTGTCGTCTGAAATATGAATCATCTGTTCTTGCCTGTTAATAGACTGTCACAGTAACAGTTGGTGTGCAAACAAACTATTGTTAGTATGGTATGTCTATAAAGTAATGATGTGAAAAAAAGAGCACCATGTGAAGTAATAATTCTGTTTAAACTGGGTGTTAAATAACTGGATCGGTTCAAACAGACTTGTGTTCGTGTTTGTGTGTACATGTATATAGTATCTACTCATTCTGTACTGTTGTTCTGTTGTTGTAGCTGCTCAGTACTGCAGTATGCTCCACACTGAAAGAGGAACAGATATACTGAAGGTCCTGAGTTCTCATCCGAACACGCACAGTGACGTCAAGAGCCTGGTGGACAATATCCTAACAATGCTGGAGCAGTATCTTCATCTTGTAGGTCCAGGATCGAAACACCCCGCTAATGTCCCGGGCGTTTCATAAAGCAGCATAAAGTTAGCAAACTATTATGAAAATTAGGTAAGGGTTGGGATTGTGTTCCATGCCTGCTTCAGATAGATTGCAGAGAATATTATATTTAAACGCTTTATTTATTTTGTTCTGTTTGCTTTCTAGAGGAATTGGCCTCGACAACTGACCTCCAGCTGCTGTGTAGCATGAGACATCAGTAAAACACTGAACATTCACCTGATTGCTCAAAAATGCACTGAGAGCATAGAGAAGATGCTGTTTAAATGGGACATGCCAATATATATACACCTAAAAGAGACATTTTAAATCTCTGAATGTATATGTGATTCATTTCTGGCCATTAGTTGGAACTAAGCCAACAAGAGACTTCTCAAGCACCTAAAGGATGTCAAAACCTTAAACACAGTGAAAGAATAAAGGTTTTTAGTCACAATCTGGGGTCCCTTAGAAGCCACACTGACAGAGCTTGATAAGACTGTTGATAAAAATATAGCTGCAAGCTGCAATTACTGGGGTTTGAGCGGTTTAAAGCATTTGAGGCATCTTTGCCGTTGTCGACTACGCTCATCTATCAGAAAGGTTTTAAACAATAATTTAAAGGCATAAAGTGTTTGATAAAACATCCTGTTCAAGTCAGCAAGGGACTGTAGCATTTCAGTCAATATACAGTAGACTACACCAATACACAGGACTGTAAACAGCCTATACTGTATGTGCATGGAACATGGAAAAGACACTTCGCAGACCACCACCTGAATCATTGTAATGGCAGAGGACAATCGGCTCCCCAGATGTGCTGCAAAAGGAGAAATGGGTGTGGTCACAGTAATTGTTATTAACATACTTTTTTTGGTGCCGGGGACAAGTGGAAATAAGCATATCTCTTTATGATGTAAAACATAACTTTTGATTTATTATTAGTTAGTGGTTTATTAATCAAGCAATTATTAATCAAAATTTGCATGATGTCCGACAAACCTTGTATTTGGAGCAAGTTGGGACCCGGTAAGGACACAGGTTGCATGTCACTATGTTGCACGTATGCAAAGTTTTTTTTCTTACGGTGGGTGACAGCTGAAGCTGAATGAGGAATTTAAACAGACTCATGCCTGTCAAACAGACTTTAAATCCGCATCTCGGGCACGCTTGGCAATCAAACTGCGTTCTGTGCCTGAGCAACAAACAAGAAATACTCAAAACATTTTTCTAAACTAACGTAATAAAGAAAGGAAATCCGCTTCCGGCTAGTTTATTCATTCTGAACGTGTCACATGTCAATATTGCACCAAAATGCGACATTGCACTCCCTTGGGTCTGCATCAACACGTCGCGTGTGAGGTCGATTGGATGAACGGCTCTCAAATAATAAAAATGCAGACAGACAGACACAGAGATTCCTGCCTTTATTAGTGAGAAGAATATGTTCAGCCCCCGCCCTCCGAATATTCGGTGTTGATTACTACCGAAGCTCCAAAAATAGTATTCGGACCAGCCCTAAAACAAACACAGCTGAACTTCTGTACAACGAACGAAGGAGCACATTGTTGGGCGTGGCCTTTCTCTTGATCTAGCTGGTTGATGTGCGCTCTTTCTCTCGCTCTCGATGGTTTACACGTGGGCGTTCTTTTCCGGGAGAATTGTCCAATAAGGGACTACGAAAAGTTGTTACATAATGGAATTTCATGTTCGAAAAAAACTTTCCGAAACTTATACGAACCTTTAGGGAACCTTTCAAACACCACTGTTTGAAGACAACTGTTACAGTCTAGGCTTAAAGCCACAATATGTAATAATTTTGTTATGAAATATCCAAAAATCACTTGCACAGTGTGATATATTTCATGCAGTTGTGTACTTACATTATCCCAAATGTTCCCAAGAATGTGCAAATCCAGAGAAATTCCTATTTAAAATAATGGCCCGTCCCTTGCCTCCCATTTTTGGAGGGAGAGAAATGCTGACTATGACCCCAAGAACGTCAAGCACAGTGTTGGAAACATTATGCTTTGGGGATTTTTGTCTGCTACTTGTACAGGATGACACTGCACTGAGTGGCTGAGGGACAGGGCCATGTACCGTAAAATCTAGGACAAGAACCTCTTCCCCTCAACCAGATCACTGGAGGTGGGTCGTGGATGGGCCTTCAACATGACAAAGACCCAAAACAACCAAAGAGTGGCTCCAGGAGAAGCACATTAAGTGTCCTAGCTAATCTCCAGACCCTAGTCCTATAGAAAATCTGTGAAGGAGGCTAAAGTTGCAAGTTGCCTAGCGACAGCCAAGAAACCTACCCTGACACATGTGCAAACCTAGTGACCAACTATAAGAAACGTCCTACCTCTGTGCTTGCCAAAAAGGTTTTGTAATGAATGGCAGGCGAGGCAGCGGATCCAAATGCATTAAGGATTTTATTAACAAAAAAAGTACAAAGTAATAAAAGATCAAATAAACAAGGAACTAACAAGAAGCACAGGGCAAGCACAGGAAACAAGAGCAAACATTCAACGACTCGAACTGGACTAAGAACACACTGGGGTTTAAATACACTAAGAACTAAACAAGATAACTAGACACACCTGGGAGAAACAATTAACAAGAAACAATGAACATAAGAACTACAAAAGACTACAACATAAAACAGGAACCGGAATTGCAATACAAACTAAAAGTCCAACTAACAGGGGAAACGCACCAAATCGTGACAGGTTTCTCCACCAAGTACAAAGTTATGTTTTGCTCGGGGATCAAATACTTATTTCACTGACTGAAATGCAAATCAATTTGTAACCTTTATATAACATTTTTTTAAAAACATTTAGTCAAATATTTATTTCCCTCACTGTATATGTATAGTGAGAAATTGTTGATTTGGCCACTCCTAATGTTTATGCTATCTTTTTAATAGATTAGTATTGCTTTTGAAACCTAACAATGGTCTAAAATAAAAAATGTGCCTCTGTCTCTATATATGTGTATGGAAGCCAAACCCGAGGTTATATGGTTCTTTCTTTGGTTCCTTTTCTGAAAGTTTAATCAATTGTACAATGTTTATCTAAGTATTTACAGACTTACGCTGTATTTTCTGCAAATTCAGGGGCACTTCTGAAATATTTTGGAGCACCTTCTAGCACTGGGCAGGATGAGGAGCCATCCACTTCTTCCTCGGCCACACAGGTGTCTTCACAAATTTTGTCTGACCCTGAGGATAAGGATTCCACTTCTCCCGAGCAGGATTCTTCAGGTTTGTTTTTGCACTTTTCATCGTGTGTATGGGAGTGTATCATGCTCATGTTTATGTGTGCAATGCATCCCTGCATAATGTACACAAAACAACTTCAAAATAACTTTCATTTTTGCAAAGATTGTTTCCATAATATAAGTAACATGAGTTATTTATTTTATAAACATGAATGTGTCATTTAATATCATATGTTTTTTATTAGAAATGCCTGTAGCAGAATGCCGAATGGCCTCCTGTTATGATTGACAGACATCGGACACAACAAAGGAATGAGAGTGATGGAAGAAGTTGCCAATAAAAATATAATATGTAAATGTTATAAAAAATGAAATAAAAGTTTAGGTGTATACAAGGTGTTCGGGGTTTTTTTTGGGGGGGGGCGCTGAGAGGGGGTTTCGCCCAGGATGCATGAAATGATGGAGGGAACGTCGAACGGCATCGCTTAGGGACATAATGACGTATGCCATTAATCCAACTATGTAGTGTAACATGTAAAACGGGAACATGAAAGGTATATTCTTAATGTAAACACCTTAATCGTAATATTAGCTTACTCAGAATAAGGCAAATAATTTGATTACTGACGTCCATGTAAACGTGGTCACTGTTGCTCAACAGTTTCTTACTGGCAGAGCAGATAACTACACCCGGCTACTTATTATACAGCCTGCTGACATCATATACAGTATGGTTCCCAAACTTTGTTGGCTTGACAAAGCCTGGCCTGAAAAGTTTAAGATGGTGGTTGCTAGGCTGTTGCTAGGGTACCTGGGGTGGTTGCTAGGCTGTTTGCAACATAGATGGCATTGCAACTTTAGGTTAATGTACGTGCGTTTAAAAATAACAGACATTTCCTTTGAAATCTGACCTGACAGCTCATTAAAAATCACTATTATGAGCCAACAGCCGTGAATCGTGGTTATATGTAAAGAGACTGACTAGCAGACATGAATTATTGACAGCTTTTTTGGCATTTGTCAAGTCTCACTTCACGCAAGGTTATTTTAGTTTACTAAAATTGAAACTTTGAAAACGTCTCTGTTCATTGAAATAAAATAAAATATTGACCTAAATATTATGGAAAAAACTTAACTAAAGGAAAAGTTGAAATGTTGCCTCAAAAATAAATTAAATTAAGTTTGTAGCACTAAAACTATAATAATGAACGAAAACTAAATAGAAATTAATTAATACTATATAGCAACATAAAAATAAACAAATAAATTATAAAATGACAAAAGCATACACCAAAGTTGCTAAAACTTTAACTAAAATTAACATAAAAACTAAAGATCTAAAAATAAAAGCTAATTTAGAATATTAATAAAACTAAAATGAAAACTATAATAATGGTACTTGAGTGAAGTCATGTCAGGATAAAGTGTAGTCCAGCAGAATTAGAGAACTATTTTTCAAACACAAAAAGAGAGAAATAGACCAGTTACAATCGGTGACAGCAGCAGCTTTGTACTGTAGCTATGCAACTGCTTGTATATAAGCACATGCAACAGAGTATCACACACAAGTTTTAGTGTTCGAGGAATAACCAGAGCCGTTGAGAGAGAAATCTGGAACTATCTGAAGTCTTCATGAATCACGTGATGCTCAGAAATGTTGAACTTCCATTGTCGAAACTCTCTCTCAACGGCTCTGGGAATAAGAAACCTCAGAACGTTGTTGCTGACCAATCAGATCAAAGTATTCCAGAGAGTGGTGTAATATTTAATTATAGTTAAAATGACGTTTGTTTATTAAAATCTTTAATTAGCTCTCCTTTTTGTCTGTCTGGAGAGACGCATTGTCTCGTGAGTTAATCTTAATCTGGAAACAAATGACTGTATGTCATGTGTTACTCAACCAACTGACTCGGTACCACTGTTTTGTCTCAAAATGTTTTTTGTAAGGCGTGTTTATAAATGTCCTAATTTATGTAAATCCTAGTCCTGGTTTAAGTGAATCCCTACCGCCCTGATATGAAGCTAATGGCTTCACTTTCATTTATTTTGCACAGTTTTCTTCTCTGACACAAAATGGTACAGGACTGGAGTTTATAGCTTTGTATACACAAATAATGTGATTGTGAATGTTTTGAGTGTATGAACATACTCGATTTCAAATATAACACACGTTTTTTTTTTAGAAAGTTCTTAAAGCAATAAACTTGATGTGAGCTAAATTCAGAGCAAGACACAACTGATTAAATATGTAAGATTTGTGATACTCACGGTGTTTTCTCTCCTGCTGTGGTTTAGATTTTCCTCGCTGTAAAATGGCTCCTGCTGTAATAGTTTCACTTTCACCTGTGACCTGTGCCCAAACATACTGGTACATACACACACTCGCGCACATTTGTAAGGTGCAAGGTGTACATTTTCTATAGGTTGGGTGAGTAAAACACCCCCTCGAGTAAAACTCAAAATAAACCCGAAATAATCTTTGTATAGTCAAGGTATATATTTGTTGTTGCTGTGGACTACGTTGACAAGAGTGATTTTGAGGTATTTTCTGTGACGTAGAGTAAATGGATTTCACTGTAAGAGATCTCATCATCAGCAGTAAGAATTTTTCTTTAAAGCTTGTTGTTTTGCAGAACATCACATTCATAATAATTTTAGGAAAACGATTTATATTTTCAGAATGACAAAATATTTTTTCAAACCTAGTTGATGGGTTAAAAATATGGAGGACTAAACCTGCAAAAATTATAAATAAATGAATGTATAAATAAATAAATATATAAACGAATAAATGTAATAATATGAAAATAAATACAGGAATGAATGGTTTGATAAAACAAAATAATTCGTTTTAGCTATTATTGATCTTAGCTTTAACTTTTCTTTTCATTTTTTAAATTGATTTATTATTTTTTGTGTCCATTTTTAATTATTATTATTTTTATTTTTTTATTTTTTTTAGATTATTTTATTTATCATTTCCTTTTATTTTTACATTTATTTATTTATACGTTTATTTATTTTTATATTTATTTATTATCGCATGTATTTATTTCCACTTTTATTTATTTATTCTTGTATTTATTCTTACTTTTCTGTGTCTTGTATGATAATTAGATGGGTTGGTCTTGCCTACTATTGGTTCAGCGTAGATTGAAGCGTTCGATCGATTACTCTTGACTTGTTTTGGACTAACGTCACGTCACTCACTGATCGTTTGCTTCGTGTATAACGTTAAGTAACTATGTCGGGCGCACAATTAGCTAGAGAGTTACAGCATTTAGCCAATGAAGTCGATAACCATGCATCAAATGACTATGTGTCATTCAGATTAGATGCATTTATTGATGATTTATTACAGATTGACGGCGAGATAAATGACAAAGTTCTCCCTCGGTTGTTAGCCTCTTTGCAGCACATTCAAAGTCTGTGCGAGTCAGAGGGTGCTATGGTATGGTGGCGTTACAGTTCAACTGGTGAAAATCATAAAGCACAAAATGTAATAAGGTTTAACTACACAGATGAGCTTGTAAACCGAAGTCGCAAGCTAACGCTTTGTCAAAGTGATAGTTATAAGCAGCCTTTCGGTTAGAAAAAGCGTAAAGATTTAATGTAACATGATGTAACATAATGTAAATGAATTGAGACATAGTGAACTTAAGTCACAAGTTAACACGGTAGTAATGAGCATCGTTCTTTCACTACAGGGGCCATCAAATGGAAACCATTCCTTCTAAAAAGACGTGGTTACTAAACGGTACTCGTAAACTACATTCCATAAGAGATAAATAACACAGAGGTCACAAGTTAAAACGGGCATATTCCCTTGATTCATCCAGCTGCATATTGTTGTGTGACATCTTGATATTATTGCAAAGATCCGCAGCAGCTAGCATTGCGAAATAGCTTAGTGTGATTGTTACCGTAGTGACACGCTGCCTCGCTTTATTGTATGGGTACGAATCCCGTGTCAAATCGCTTTATTTATTTTTTCACCTCGCTTCAGCCGTTACGGGCGATCATACCAATAATTTGCAATCTTAACAAGAATGTCAAAATCATGTAACAAGAAAGTCTGTGTTTATTAGACATCTTAATATCAAGTCGTCTTGTGCTTTCAGAATCGACGAATCTGCTGAGGTCGTTCATGCACCTCTTTGGCAGAGGACCTGTAACCGGAACTTGGTCACCACCTTAGCACCCCCTGACTCGCACAGATTTTGAAGAACTTTGTCATTTATCTCTCCGTCAATCTGTAATAAATCCTCAATAAATGCATCTAATCTGAATGACACATAGTCATTTGATGCATGGTTATCGACTTCATTGGCTAAATGCTGTAACTCTCTAGCTAATTGTGCGCACGCCATAAACGTTATACACGAAGCAAACGATCAGTGAGTGACGTGACGTTAGTCCAAAACAAGTCAAGAGTAATCGATCAAACGCTTCAATCTACGCTGAACCAATAGTAGGCAAGACCAACCCATCTAATTATCATACAAGACACAGAAAAGTAAGAATAAATACAAGAATAAATAAATAAAAGTGGAAATAAATACATGCGATAATAAATAAATATAAAAATAAATAAACGTATAAATAAATAAATGTAAAAATAAAAGGAAATGATAAATAAAATAATCTAAAAATAAAAAATAATAATAATTAAAAATAATTAAAAATGGACACAAAAAATAATAAATCAATTTAAAAAATGAAAAGAAAAGTTAAAGCTAAGATCAATAATAGCTAAAACGAATTATTTTGTTTTATCAAACCATTCATTCCTGTATTTATTTTCATATTATTACATTTATTCGTTTATATATTTATTTATTTATACATTTATTTATTTATAATTTTTGCAGGTTTAGTCCTCCATATAAAAAACACATCCAGCCACTTTATACTAGTGTAGAGTTACCATGTTCCAACATCACATCCTTAATTTTTCCATCAAATTAAAAAAAAAGATATATGTTATATTTAGGCCTATTCATTTATTTAAATATTTATTTTGTTTATTTGTTGATTGGCTGGTTAACTGTCAGTTGATTTTCAGCATGGTTCATTAATAAATATAAATATTTTTAATAGATAAATATTCATATTTATCTGCCGATTATTTTGGCTGTGGGGTAAAACGTCCCTCTTGGTAAATGCTTTTGTTAAAGTTGCTCTACAGAACCCCTGTAATGACTGAGTGACTAGTGCTGTGCTATTTGTCACATAAATTCACGTTTTTTCCATGTGGCTTTATCTAAAATAATAACTAAAAGGTTCTAAAATGATGAATTATAGTCCACATCAGAAAGGCGCTTTCAAGTTAGCCCAATGAGATTAAATTATTTTTTAATATCAGAGGATTAGGATGTTGACTAAAAATGACAAGGTCAGCCCTTACCGATATGAACCGTGGTTTTACTACACAATATATAACAATAGCTCCCACACTTGTCACTGGTTTGGCCAAAAGCCATGTACTAAATGCCAAAGACAGGGTTGGTGCTGTCTTTAAAGTGCTTAACCACACACAGCTCTTTAAATCCTCTTTATACCGTCGCAATCGCAAACAAACGCGTTCAGTGACCTGCGATCTTGAAAAACTACACGCCCCACATAGCGCGAGCGCTGCAATGTCCCGGATATCGAG
Organism: Triplophysa rosa; assembly: GCF_024868665.1. NCBI lineage: Eukaryota > Metazoa > Chordata > Actinopteri > Cypriniformes > Nemacheilidae > Triplophysa > Triplophysa rosa. The sequence goes on along the minus strand of NC_079894.1, from coordinate 915,164 downwards.
AGCGCCGGAAGAGAAGCAGGTGTCTTCCTCGGCCATCTTGTGGTTGTCCACCGTGAGCTGTTTGCGCGAAGCCTCGAAGAATCGGAGGAGAATCCCGCTGTTGGGGCGCCATCATGCCCGGACATCTGCAAGACGGCTTCGGCTGCGTCGTGACCAATAGGTTCGACCAGCTATTGGACGACGAGTCCGACCCGTTCGAGATATTAAAGGCGGCCGAGAACAAGAAGAAAGAGGCGGCCGCGTCTGGCGCCTCAAAGACAGCAGCACAAGCCGCCAAACAACCGAAGAAGGAGTCCCAAAAAGACAGGAAAAACACAGCCCCGGAAAAGAAGGAAGACACGCAGGCTCCTGTACCTCTGAAGAAAGAGGGTATGAGGGCTTTCAACACTAAACATCAGCGCGTCGACGCGGAACATAGCGCGAGACGGCATATCTGAGCGTCATATGAGCGTTACAACCCAAAACAACACCGATCACGTGTAAAACCGCGTATTAGAACGCACAAAACTCAATTCAATAGTGATGTCTAGCTAGGCAGCTCGCTCGGTTTTGAAACTGAGTGCTGATTGTGACCGAGTGCTCGTGCATATAAACACAACAGCAAACTCAACATGGACTCCAGCCTGATCGGTTGTCGTCGCATTTCATTGTTTATTTGCGATCGTAACACCACCAGATACGCTCAGCATGCGTTTTTCTCGCGCAACTTGCTCCGACGTGTCAACGTCGATGTTTATAAATAAGTGCGTAGCTGCTTTAGCCAAATGCTAGCCTGCTAGCTGTATGTGCACGGTGTAGTTTATTCACGCTTGTGTGTATGTTGACTTGGCCACAAAGGATCATCATGTGTCTTATATATGCGAATGTAAATGGGTGTCGTTTCACTTTAATATCACAGTGCACGCGCTTACACTAGTAGCGATCTGTCGTTACGGCAGCGTTTGCAATGTAGGTCAGTTTTAGGCTTGTTTGGAATGTTACTCGGGTTTGAGGTGATAGTACCGTGACTGACAGAGTAATTGCCGATTGTTTGTAACGTTATAATTACATTTAAGCTTTGTGATTGGTTGATGATCTGGTATGGGTACCAGGTCATGTAGGATTATGATGATTTTTTAACGGTGTGCTGGAAAATCCAAAAACTACGGATGCCGAGTTTTATATTGATGTGACTTGCTAAAAGCACTTTTTGTCGTCATAAACATCAAATAAATAACATTAATATTGATTCTGGTAGGTAAAAGTTTCTCTTGTTCGGGTTGAACACAACCTCACATAAATCACACATTCAAACGCAACAACACACATCAGAAAATCATCGCAACGATTATAGATTTTGTTGGTACGATTATAGTCAGAGGAATAATCAGGCTTGCACGATTATGACGATTATTGTACAATATAATATAATATAAAATATAATATAATAATATGATATACAAAAATTTTTAATAATAATGTCTAGTTATTAGTTTGTTTTTTTACCTATGCAATCTTAATAAATATGCTCATAATACCATAAAACTATTAGCCTAACTCTGATAATAATAGTCGATCAGTTAGTAATAAAATTCGAACAAATGATCAAATTATGAGCAATAGCACAAATAAATGTAATGAAGCAAACGCACAAATGAAATTAACTGTGTTTTTAAGGTGTTTCCGGTTGGTCTAACTGGTTATTAGGTACAGAAACTGAATAAAGGCGTCAAAATAACACTTCATAGTATTCACGGTATAATGAAATATAGATCAAACCATATTAAAGTTGATCAGTCAGGAGCAGTGAGTGTGTTTTGTCTTCGTTTTTTGTTGTTTGTTGAGAATTAAAGCAGATATGTTTGAAGAGTTTGCTTCCAAAACGCTATAAATCCAGTTTGATTAATTTGAGTAAAAATGTGTTTTCTTTACAAAGAAAGTGGCTAGATGAAAACCACCATTTTCTGTTTCAAAGAGTTCACATAGCATCTTTAGGTTCTAGTAACAAAAAATTCTAATCCAGATTTTGATTTTAAAAGATTTATTATAAAAACAGATCATTTTTCCCCAAAATGCAATGCATCCATGACAATTTTTGCGCCATTACTGTTTACAATGCGTGTAATGGTGTACTGTGATTGGTTGAGCAGATATATCGCATTCTGCAGAAAAGTGAGACATGCGTATATTGTGGTTCGGAAAGAAAGGGAGAAAACATGACAGAAAAACACGGCGGATATCGCATTTCGCGTAAAATTAAAAATTGTCTTTTCAATATCGACCTGATACAATACTGATTTTGGTGGAAACTTTTTTTTTTTTAATGGCGTTTATCGCGTTTTGGAACCAAACTCTATTTATTATGCTGCTGTCCCTTTAAGAGCTAGCGCGCATGGATCACATGCTTTTTGATTCAATATACAAAACTATTTCTTCAGAGGTGTATAAAGGGCTTACCTAATGGACCGTTAAGTTTCTAATACCTTAGAATAAGATGTTTATATCTACATACAGAGCGGCCCTACATACATTGAATTCGCCGCCATGTTTTGTACAGCAGCCCTAAACAGACAAACAACTCTACAACGCGTTTTCTCTTCCTCTCCGCTGCGGTAGCGTGGTGAAACTGATCACGGATGATCCATACGGATCGTACTCTATGGTTCGGAACACATGTGACGTGCAGATTAAATGTAAGTTTATTCATCACTGAGTAATGTTAAGAGAGTAAAACGCACTCTCTACAGTTTTAGCGCCAACGCGCTCTCGCTCTCTCTCTCCAGTATCTGGACGAGTACAATATTAAAGCGGTTCCAGATAAACAATGACACTCAAAACTGCTCCGTCACACAGCTAATATTACAACAACAACATAGCTTGGTTCTAACAAACAGAAAAACCAATGTTACTCACATACTGATCCGAATCAAAGCAACCTCCTCGGGGGTGATTTTAAGACGATCTTTCTCTCCAACGTCTCTCTGCTGGAAAGTATCTCTATAGATATCTGTGAGTACATATCTGCTAAAAGCCTCAGTACCGCGGGTCTTAACGCGTCTCTGCTGGAAAGTCTTTATAATATTAGCGCAGGTCCTAGCTCCTGCCTGACTTTATCCTTCTTTTTAAACTTAAAATCCACAAACCTTTTATTTTATGTAATACATAAGACATCGCTCTTTTCTAATGCCCGCATGATCTCTTCCCTGCGTCAACATGAGAACAACATCTTTTTGTACTATGGTGGCCACCGTTGTGTTTGGACTGAGCGATTCATTGCAGATCTATAATACAACGCTAGTGGCCGCTGTAAATCAAAAACTGCGCCTTTAAATTGGTTAGTAGACTTTGAATTTGAGCTTGCGCATACAAAATGTACACATTCTGTCAGTTGCCCTTGACTCGACGCTTCTCGTCTGGTGTGCGACTCCGTTAACTTGCATGCCGCTATGTTTGTTTACGTTGCACTGAAAACCCAACTCTCACTCTCATGTTTTTAAGTTTTTAATAGTAAAATTCGGTAATCGCTGCATCCCTAGTCGTGAGGAATCGGGTGTACTTTAGAATAAGAGCGAACGCCAAAGAAACAGTTAGAGTTGAACTGAGCTTCAAAATCATCAGTCTGTCACTCTGTCTAAAGAAATATGAAGTAAACGTGTTTCAGTATATCTATAGTTCCCCCAATATGCACATTTTGGACTAAAAGCCCTGTGATTGCAAATAGACAGGAGCAGCCGAGGATGAATATGTATGTCTCATAGCAATAACATTATTTTGCTTGTTTATTTTGCACTCCTGACATAAATGAACAAAACCCGCGTTTCATAATGCCTCTGTTATACTGTTGCTAACTTTGGCTGACGTTGGACTGTATTTACCGTTAACTTGGTAACGATAAGTTGGTACGGTTTAATGATAACTAAAAATGGCATTATATTACTAATAGTTGGATGTTTTTATCGTGGTTTATCATAAAACCGGTAATCGTTACATCCCTAAATAGGAGTAGTTTTATTAAACACCATCTCTCCAAACATGTACCACCACCTGCTGTGAAACACAAAGGAATTATTAGGAACCATGTTTGCGCCAATTTTTCAATACAGTGAAAGTGGATGAGGACTGGAGCTGTCGAGCTTTAAAAAGAATGACAAAAGGCTATAGAAGTAGTCCATATGATTCTTGGACAAAGCCTTCGTGTGATAGTTTGTGGAAACTACATATTTCAATAAAAATGATTTTATGATTTACTGATCCTTATGTCATTCAAACCTGTAATACTTTCTTTCATTCTGCATAATACAAAATAAGATATTTTGAAGAATGTCAAAAACCCAACAACCCCATTGACATTTCTTAAAATATCTTCTGGTGTGTTCCACAGAAGAATGAGTTGTTTTGATTCACTTTTGGGAAATAAGTGATGTTTATTTATTTCCCTTATAGTCATAGTTTTTTAGGTGAACTGTCCCTTTAATTTTAAGTTGTTGAATAACATTTTCAACAGTAACAGTAGTAAAATGGGCACTGTATGCTAGTTTCTTTTCAACCAAATTGCTAATAGAGAAGCGATCTTAAGAGTTTCCTTATTCTACTTTAATAAGTGATGAAGGGCTGGGACGATATATATCACGATTCGCACCAATTAAGCTTGTCTAGGGTGATTCTGAAATCAATTCAAATCAAGTGTTTCTGCACAGGTTTTTCGTGAACTACGGCTCTTTGATCAGTAGGAAGTACTGCTCGATCTAAAATCACTACGAGATTGAGTCGTTTATAACGTGCATTTGAAAAAGCAACATTCATAAAACATCATCACTTTAAATATACTTTATTATAATGAAAATACCTGAAAAGGTTGGAAGAACAGTGATAGCATATGAACATTGGCATTTCCTGGAACTACATGTGTAAATCGTTCTTCTTCTGTGGCCCCTATTTGGAGTTTCTGCTCGAGAGCGCCCTCTGGCTTTCGGATGTGACGAAACCGTTTAAACCGTTACATTTAACCGTAATTAATTGAGAAACTGAGCATAAGAATTGCAGGATATATCATCCCAGCCCTATCATAACTGTAGATTTGCATTTGTTTGACATTTTACACGACTAGTTTAATGAAGGTCTGAATGTTTACTTCAGGCATGAGGAGGGTTGGCCGGAGACCGGAGCAGCAGGGTCAGGCCAGTTCCCAGCACCAAGGAGGTCAAGGAGAGGGTCGCCCCGGCGAGCGGAGACCAGAGAGACGACCTCCTCGCGAGCGGCGCTTTGAAAAACCAGCTGATGATAAACCAGAGGGTGGAGAGTTCTCTGTGGACAAGTGAGTTTCTGTGTTCCAAACTGGTCTGACTTTCTTTTTTCTGCAGAATGATGGTAACCAAACAACATTGAATCGTATTGACTTCCATTGTATGAACACAAAACCTGCAAATTTCTCAAAATATCTTCTTTTGTGTCACATATAGACATTTTTATCAGACGCACGCGCTGGCCCGACGTTAACTTCTGGTCTGTGATTGGTTCTACTTTCAAAAGAGATTTTATTTGACAGATATTTTATTTATATTAATAAATAATTTATATGAATACTTTTTGTATATTAATTGTAGTAAATTAAAGTAAAACTACTCAACAGTTATTGATTCTTTGAAATGTTAAGTTCGGGCCACATATTGTATGTTTATGTTGTTGCTGCTGAACCGGTTTATAGGTTTTGCATGATGCTTAAATTGTATTTTTTGGTGAAGTCTTGAACAAAAAAGAAACTGTTAAAGTAATAAGTAATTTCCACCAGGGCAGGGTTTTGAGACCATTTTGGCAAATCGATTCTTGTACATATGGTTTCGATTCAATATCGATTAGTTCTCAGTATTTCATTTAAAATATTAGTTTTGCAGACATGGAATCCATATTTAAATATATAGGCTGGTAAATAAAACCCCACTACTCAGCTAAATTAACGAAATGCACATTACGTTGATAGCAGAGCCCACACAACTGTTTTGAATTACTTTTTACTTTTACTTTGATTAACCAAACATAAAATAAAAACATTGTAAATGTGCAACAGTGAAATCATGAACGACTTAATACGTGTTTAAGAAATAAAACAGATTACAAAATTAAACTTGAATAATGCCACCCATCCTAAAAAAAGGCACGTGCATTAAGAATCGATTCATGGATTTCCCGAATATTGTTTCTTTAAATTGAAGATCGATTCAAATCAAAGAATCAATATTTTTTACCCAGCCCTAGTTTTCCACACCGCCAAGATTGTCTTACAAAATGTGTGTGTCATCCTCAGGCCAGCTGGAGACAAGCCGTCAAGAGGGCGTGGGGTGGGACGTGGGGGCCGAGGTGGCCGTGGACGGGGCATGGGACGTGGAGAGGGATTTGATTCTCGGGGGAAACGTGACTTTGATAGACACAGCGGCAATGATAAAAAGTGAGTGTGATGGAGCCAACGAAAAACACTTGGTTCATGTGCGTCTTGTCACACGAGTCTCACTGGAATGTTGTTGTTCGCTTCATGTTCTAGTCGACAGAAGGGAGAGGAGAAGCGCAGCGGGAGTGGCTCGCACAACTGGGGCAATGTGAAGGAAGAAACCAGGTAAGCTTGTTCAGCGCGTCATAGGTTCATGTGATTCGTTGATTGAAACGCTAAAATGTAGCATTTTAGTTTACTGACATTTTTTTGCATGCATGCGCTACTGTTATTGTTTATACTTGGGGATAGGGTTAGTATGCACATCATTTATTCGACTTTGAAAGCATATTTTTGAGCACATATTGATCATTTTTGAAAATATGTTGGTCATTAAAGAATATGGCGCGTCGTATGATTCCTACATCTTATTTTGACAGTGAGCTAGATCAGTCAGCTGCACCTGAGCCCGTTCCTGAAGGAGAGGAACACGCACCTGCCGATTCTGAAAACAAGTGAGTTTGTGATGACAGTTGCTGATGCCGAGAAGTGCAGTTGCCTGCGATACTGAGCATGACATTCGTGTGGTTCTTTAGGGAGAATGAAGTAGAGGAGGTGAAGGAGGAAGGTCCCAAAGAGATGACACTGGACGAATGGAAGGCCATGCAGGACAAAGAGCGCGCCAAAGTTGAATTCAACATCCGCAAGCCCAACGAGGGGAACGATGGACAGTGGAAGAAGGGCTATGTCCTGCACAAGTCAAAGAGCGATGAAGTCGGCACGGTAAGATTCTTCAAATAAGTGTTTACCTTTTGTTCAACGTTGTGAAATTTATGGTGATGCACATGATCTAGAAAATGTCTAACCTGAGACATGTCAATTCCTCTACTCTCACCCCAGTTTTTTTACATGCCTGTCTACTTTTCCCCTTTCTGCCATTTACTCAACATGGTGTTTTACAATTTGTACAGTAATGCCACGGTTGCAGTGGACTTTACGTTCAGTATGACATCCATGTCTATACTACACGCGTGCAAATGCAAAAAAAGATTTTCAAAGGCCTGTGAACTCGTATTTTGAGATTAGCCTTTTCAGTTGAAGGAAATGCTATCGCACAATATGTGGATAACAAACGACACTTTGGCACGTGATAATAATAGACCTCCTGGAGAGTTCTAGGTGTTAGTGAGGCCAGCAGGGGGTGCTCACCCTGTGGTCTGTGTGGGTCCGTCCTAATATGCCCAAAAGCACCATCCTTTTGGGCCGTTAAAACTAGGTATTCTAGGTATACTAACCCGTATTCTTTGTTGTTAATGTGTATTTAAATGGCCGAGTCATTCTCACAACAGACAATGCACTCCTCAAGCACACCTTCATTTACCTCTTTCCCCGAATTCAGCTTTTTTAACAAATTGCTTCAATTTCTTATGTTTATAGCGGCATGCTGGAGCTGTGATTGAAAGTGGAGATGTTGATCCCGACTCATTCCAGAAGGTACCGGTCCTGCCGTTACACACTTTTTGACTTGTTGAAATTTGTGGCGGTTCACTGTGCTGTGACGGTGTTTTTATTAGTTTTTTATAAATAAGTGGGTCTCATCAGGGGGGCGGTGGCCCACAGGGGGCCCCAGCTGACTTCCAAGGGGCCCTCAGGATAACTAATCATTTCAAATTAGACAAAATGAGTATTGAAGGTTATTTTAAAACAATTAAAAAACAAGATATTTCTTATTATTTGTCTATTTTTGTATTAACACTTTTCCAGTGAACCAATTTATTGGTTAGAAATGTTGAGCTTTTGTAATCAGGAGGGGGGGCATTGAATACTGTTGAATACAGTTGGGGGGGGCCTTGGAGTCAAAAAGGTTAAGAACCCTGGTGCCAATTCTTTTGGTATTAATGCACTCAAGTGTTAGAGCTAGTTGTGTTCAGAAGTGGTAGAATATATACCTAAAGCCGAATTTATATTTCATTATTAGGCTGATGATGGTGCCAGTGATCACCACTTCCGTAAGCCAGCCAATGACATCACCTCCCAGTTGGAGATTAACTTTGGAGACTTGGGTCGACCGGGACGTGGCCGCGGGGGCTCTCGTGGAGGCCGTGGGAGTCGTGGAGGTGGCGGAGGCGGAGGACGGCCAGGTCGAGGTGGCGGCAGATCTGAGAAGGTAAATAAGATGTGCATGTACACGTACAGTTCGTGAGACTAATTGATCAAAGTCAGTGATGTCGATTCTAGACGATAACTGACTGCGTCGTTGTGTTCGACAGAGCGGAGGTGTGTCCGTTCCTAACGTGGATGACCCTGAGGCTTTTCCAGCCTTGGCCTAAAGCTCAGCTCCTCCATCTAACCTTCCTCCTGCTCCTGCGGGCCTCCTCCTCCTCTTCTTCGACGCTTGCATGCTTATGGATCCTTCGACCATTGAGAAACCATTGAAAAAAAAAATATCGAACACGAGAGACAGTCATCCACACATACACTGAGAACTGACTTTTACCTGCGGAAAAACAAAAATGGACTTCTCGTTACACTGAAGCAAATTATTGGTAGAGGTTTTGTATTTCGAGACGTGATAGCAGGGATTGTTCATACAGTATTTTTTCCCCCTTGTTTTCCCAGAGATTATGCGTTCGCCATAAATATTTTTTTATTGCTGCTTGAATGTATGCGATTCAAGATAGAATTGAAGTGTGTTGTGAAAGCTTCCGCTTCCCTCAAGACACTCTGCTGTCCACGTACGTGTAAAAGCGTACTCGCTCTCGATAGCTCTACCAAAAGCAGAACGTTTTCTTTTTAAGTGAGATACAACAAGACGTGTAGTGGTTGTTTTACTGTTAATATATACAGGAGTAATGTATATTGACTTTTTGAAATGTTTTAAAAGAAAGCTCAAAGGTCAAGTTATCCTCTTGTCATTTGGATATATTTGGATACGGCCTGTAGCAAGAAGCGAATGCCTCGTCTTGATCTTTCTTCATAGTTTTGTCGTCCTCTGGTGGACCAGTGATATTGGTATACATGTTTTGTTGCTCGCTGAGAGTAAGATGTTAAGTGCCCAGGGTTCAGTGTAGATCCAGGCTGGTCCTTTTAGGTCCCGTAGATTCTTCCGTTAGAAACCTTAGGACCACTTTCAGCTGTATATGTGGGGTTTTGTGTGTGTGTGTGTGTGTGTGAGTGAGTGAGTGAGTGAAAGAGTGAAAGATGACCTGTTTTAATACTCATCCACCACACATTTATTTTCCTGAACTTCGATTGTATGTCATGTTTTTAACATGCGGTTTTATTTCTAGTGGGATTTCTCTGGTTAAGGTTGTGGACATATCTTGCACTTAGATTTATGGTGACGTTTGAATTCTTGCTAATAAGCACATGGTCTACTCACATCAGTACCATTTGTTTATTTGTATTTCTTCTGTGGTCTTTGCTGTGTTTTTGTTTTTAATTATTGCTATGACGGCACTACTGCTTAAAGTGTGTAATTCAGGGTGGGACAGCGTTGTGCTGCGAACGAAACTTCGGAACCAGCTTCTTACGTATGTGAAATGGCAAGACATCCGAGTGCGATGGCCGATGTGCTCTTTATTAATGAAGAAGAGGTGACCAATGAAGCGGAAGACGACATTAGATTGGAGTCCAGGCTTCCGGTTGGTCACGCTTCTACTGGAAGACTCATCTGGGACCTCCAGTCGTGACTCCCTCTTATTCTTTGTGACGCGATTGTTTCTATTATAAACATGTCTGCATATATCCCTGTTCAATAAATTGCTTAGAAGTGTTCAGTGAGTGCTGGTATAGTCATGGAAATGTCTCTTGTAAATGGACTTCTTGGTTTGGCTGTATCATAAATGTGATTGTACCTTTTCATTTGAGATGGGTTTAAAACTTCTCCCCTTAACCAAGTTAGTCTTGGTCTCGTCTGTGTGTCCTTTCTTCAACATTCTGCAGTCCGGTTGTTTATTTAATGCCAACATGCATCTATTGACTGATTACAAATGCTGTGTACAGAGGGAAATCAAGAAAAACATATTTTACATTGATTTACAGTAAAGTAATAATCGGTAACCGCCTATCTTCCAAAATAAACACGAGCTAAAGTTCATGTTTCTAAACAGAAGGCCGTAGAAGACCTGTTTAGGAACATGAATGTTTCGCCTTTGATTCATTTCTCCTTTTTCCAAAGTGACCACCAGATGTCTTCCTCTAAAACTGAACTGGATTATTACATCATTTCATTAATATTCATGAACCAAGCTGAAAGGTTTAGATAGTGCTTTCCCACTTTTCACATCAGTCTGTGTCCCTAGTCACTAGAACACACGGCACAAAATGTTGATGCTTACGGCTCTTTTAATGCTCTTTACACAGTCCACACAAGGGCAAGACTTACTTTCCCCACAAATCAACATTCTTGATGAACTTGGCAAGATAAAAACCTTGGAACAAACTATGAAATCGATGGAAACTGAGCTGGAAAGACTAAGGGTAGAAAACAAAGGTAAGAGTATTTTGTATTTGAGCATTTGTATATATTTTAAATCATGTCTCCAGCAAATCAATCAAAACGTTTTTAAGGCTTTCTGTTTTTTAAACACCGCTCACATTGGTCATATCATGTCTGCTGTTATTTTTTATTTTGGTTATAAAGTAGTTTCAATATAGCTTTACAAAGAAAATTAGTTACACCCGGTATAAAACGGTATTATACCTAGTTTGACTCCAACCATACAAAGTGTTATAATAAGCATACATAAATTCATCTGATACATATGATTAAGGAAACGCTTAATAATGAGCTGTATTAATGATATTTATTAGTAGCATTTATTCATCTTAAGTATGTTTATTAAAACATTGACTAATGTTTAAAAGGAAATGTTTCTGTTTAACGCAGTGAACTAAGGTGATGTCATTGATCTGTACTTTGAAATGCAGTTTGAGAATGCAAAGGTTAAAAAAGTAAATCAATTGGTTTTGGCCTTGACTGTTATGTTGGCACAGAATTTTTCTATTTATTTTTTCAGCACAGGCCGACATGTTGAAGTCTTTGTGTGATGCAATGAATGACACAAATATTAAAGTGGATGAACTAATAAACCAAAATGCAGGTGAATTTAGTAGAAAATTAATCAATTATCTTAAGATCTTTCTTATATGGTCTATACATATATATATATATATGTCTTTAAAATAAAACTGAAATGGTTTGTTAAATAGCTTCAAAAGTGGCTTTCTCAGCATCTCTTGTGAGCAGTCACGGACCACACAACATTGGACCTGTGTTTGGTGAATTTCACACCCTGGTGTACAACCATGTCTATCTCAATACTGGAAACGCCTATGATTCCAACACAGGTAAAGCTAGGAATAAATCCATCGCTCTTTTTTTAGAGGTAAACTTGACTTGATATTTGTCTGGCACAGGAATCTTCACAGCGCCAATCAGAGGAGTCTATGCGTTCAGGGTCTTTTCCAAAGCTCATGGAGATCCAGAGAAAGCTCTTACTGCAGGCCTGTTTAAAAATGACCAGCATATATTTTCTACACACGCATATCAACGCTCCGGCTTCATCAGCTCTTCAAATGGTGTTTCTCTGCTTCTAGAAAAAGGCCATGAGGTCAAAGTAAATCTCTATCCGCGCAACTGGATCTTTGACAACGGTGAACATCATCACAGCACATTCAGTGGACACCTGCTTTTTCAAATGTAATTTATTCAGAATATTCACCATCACACAAATTCGACATGTATATTTACATGTAAAATAAAATGCTTACTAGCTAAATGAAGAATCATATGGTATCCATTTCAATGAAATAAACGCATGTATGCTCATATCAGAGCTGTGTTTAATGCAACTGTATCATGTAGTGTTAAGGCATGTATAAAAGAATAAAGATTAGGGATGCACGATAAATTATCGGCCATAACTGTATTGGCCGATAAATGATCATTTTTAATGTTATTGGTATTGGCCGATAATAAAATTTAGGCCGATATATTATAGCCGATAAATCATAAATAATTTCCTCTGGTTAAACTACTTAAGCTGCACGCTGCTTACAGTTAAAATACAGTACAGTACTGTCTTTCTGTCGTGATCGTTCACTTACTGCTATTAGCAAAACATTGTTGGTGTAGGTACAGTATGTAGATACAGTATTTATGAATGTGTAAATTATAGAATCAAAAGCATATTGTTTGAATCAGACTGCTGTCTGAATGCTTTCTGTCTTGAGACCTGTTAGATGTGTGGCTATTAAGAACATTGATCTGGGTTGCTCTGGAAGAACATCTATCATTTGTTTATTAAATAAAAAACAGTCCAGAAAAGTTTGAAGGTTAAAGAATCGTTAACTAGTCTTAAGTAGGCTTGGTACATGAACTGATGGAGACCTTGTTTTCTGCAGTCAGTGTTTTAAATTAAAGCAGTTGTCCACTGTTTGCCTTTTGTTTCTGTCTCAGGGAATTTTATATTCATATTTAGATACTGTATATCGGCCAACATATCGGTTATCGGCTCCCAATGTTAAAGAATTATAGGTTATCGTTCAAAATGTACATATCGGTGCATCCCTAATAAAAATTGCACAAGACCACAAGCCTGAGTTTTCTACATGCATCAAGAGAGAGGCTTCTTTGTGTAATGGAAATCTTTACTTTTATTCAATCATCTTTTAGCAAAGCTCGTTACATGCATATACATAGATGAGTGTTTTTAACTTTGACAATAACATTTTTTTCCAAGAAAGTGATTCATGGTAGAAATGTGCCGACGACTTAAAGGATAACATATTTTTAGAAATGTACGTCTATTAAGTTCCCTGTTTTTCAGTGGAGCAGCACCTCTAGAGAAAAAGGTAACACCTACACCCCTAAGAGATGTTGGGTAGTCTGTAGACGAGATCAAAGTTTTGAGAAGACAAAGAAAAAGCCATATAAGGGCAAGGAAGTAAAAATGATGATGGATGATTGGATATTGAGAATTAGAATAAGGGTATAAAGAGGTATGTAAGACAAATGAGAAGGCTCCACTCTCTTCAGACTGATAACTGTCATTCTGTATTGAGTTGATCCTGCTTGCAAGTATTAATAAAAAAAACTTCAAAGACAAGCCTTGACCTCATGCCTCAGAAAATTCCACAGCACTTTGACTGAACCTAAGAGCATCATCCTTTCCAGGACAGGAAGTACAGTTGACCCTGAGCATCTCCACAAACAAATTCTGTGAGGTCACTTGGTTTGACTTCCAGCACCTTCACCGGCGCTCCGCACACAAACATGGCCAACTGTGGAATACAGAGAATCAATGTAAATAACAACTGGTGTATATACTGTACAGCGGCTCCAAAACCTTTAAGGACGCTTCAGTTACGTTTCACAATGTCTGTTTATGAATTACATAACGTGAAAACAGATGCCATTTATCTTAAAGATAACACAAACCCTTTAAAGAAACACTGGACAAATATGACTGACGGGGCAAAAATGCTAAAACACTAGATAAACATAGTTTTGACACATCTAATGAAATATGGTTAAGTTAAGGCGAGACCTGTTTCTTAGTGTGTCTGTCCCACAGTTTGACGGTTCTGTCGTAAGATGCAGAGATGATGAGGTCTTCGGTCAGTCTCAGTACAGTCACTTTGTCTTCATGTGCCTATAGATCCGGTCAATACCCACCAAATTTAGCACCAACACAAACATACTGTACATACGAATAAATCACACGACATGATCTTATCTATGAGAGACGCTGAAGGACACTTGCCAGTCGTCTTTGGGTCCAGGTGGAGGGATTGGATGGCTTGTTAAACCACATGTAGCCTTTAGAGTCTCCACACACAACGAAATCTGCAAAAAACATTTATAAACTGTTAGAAACGTGGCAAATATTACAGGTCAGGTTTACCAAAGCAAAAGTTTACTAACCGTCCTTCACGGCTGTAGCTGTGATCCAGGATCTGCTCTCTTCAGTCTGCTCTCCATCCTCCTCATCACCTATCGTGCTTTCACAATTGTCTATACTGTCAGAGATGTTGCCACTCATAGATATCTGAAATCGATCGGATCGTTACAACAGCTGTTATAATAAATGTCTAATACATGATGTTGATGACGACGACGACGATGATGCTGAGTACTTACGACAAGACAAAGATGCACTTTGCTCCTTTCTGGCCCCCACAACCAAAAGCTCTTCTTGTCATTGGCCATCACTCCTGCAGGACGTGCCATCTCCCACAAACTACAATAACACACATTCAGCCGCCTTCATTATTATACCAAGTCAATCATTTTATGTGTTTGTGACACGAGTTTGTGTACCAGCAACTTTGTGTGGCCCACTCGTTTACAGTGGAGAACACGGAGACGACTACACCATCGTCAAACACTCCAAAGAGAGTGGCACAGTAGTGTAAAAAACACACAGGTTGCTTCACTGTGTACGAAGACACCTTTTCCAGCCTGGAATCAAAATGAACACCAAAACAAGATGAGGGACATTCTCATATACATTGACTTAACTACATACATCGGCTAAACACAACAGGGCTAGAGCCAGCATTAGAAAATATCACGAACATCAAACGTTTTGTCCGGCCACGTTTTGGGCAACAAGTATGGTTTTATTATTACGCTCACAAGGCAGAAAAAAAGACTTCAGAAAGTTACAAATATTATGACCTAATTTGAAAAGGTATGAAAGTTCAGGGGTTAAAGGTCAATACCCCACAGTGCACTTCTCAGAGTCCCACTTCAGTTTCCAAACACACACCGAGCAGTCAGTGCAGCCCACGGCCACCTGATCATCCGGCATACGGGTGACGGCACACACGCCGCCATCACTGACCTGAGTCAAGAGCAACACAAAATGAAAAACTCAAAAAGTGTGCTTAACAACGCCATCATTCATTGTTGTGGATGCTAACAGATGTGAGCTAAGGAGGGCCTAAGGCGGCTTACCTTAATACCTTATACAAATCACTTAAGGGCTGTTCACATCTGCGCACGCAAGTTTGTTATCTTAAATGTAGACGCGCAGCAAGCACACTTAAATAAAGAGCGTCTGTTAAAATTGAACAAACACAAACGTCACGGGATGACAAAGTCACCTGACAGTAATGTGAAAGACTGGAGTAAAAATGCATGAACAAATCTGGCTCATTCCATCGTATATTTATTTTCAAACGGATCCTAAAATACATGTAAAAACACTAGTATCATGTTGTTTGGACCTGTTTTCTTTGCAATACTCAAGGTCTGCAAACATTACATCTTTTGTTACTCTGACCAGTTTGTCCCGTTTCTGCAAATAATCGATATTTTCGGGGGGATTTGGAAGAAATGTTGTCACCAGTCCACAGAATAAGGATCATTTTTCCTAAACACGTGCCTACAAATAGTACATTTAGAAAAACTGAAAATAGTTTTGGAGTGGTGTCTTCATTTTTCCCGTCACTATAGTCACAGTATCATTCTCAGTGTGAACGGACCTGTACAGCGTGAAAGATCACAGAACAGTAATCTCAAATGACCCGTTACTGTGTCTGGCCCATAGTTTGCCACACATGAGGTCAGATCCTGATGTTTAATTACCTTCTTCCAGTAAACCATTGAATTGTGATGCCACAACTCCAATCTGCCCGAGTCATAACCACACACCAGCAGTTCATCTGGATCCAGGAAGCAAACTGCTCGGACACTGTCCTTCTGTGAAAGCGGAGAATCTGTGTGGTTGTACAAAAACACTGTCGTGTCATTATGTTATCATGTTTAATATCAAACAAATGTTGTATTCGGACGTGTAGCCGTATTTTCGTAACAAATAACTGCAATGTGACATATAGTACATGATAGCTGTACTAAACCAACACTTGTGTTCATTCCAAAAAAGAGAAAATAACTGGACACTTGCACTCTACAGCGACAGCTTTCCCCGTGTAGTAAAAGGGGCGGAGCTAAGTGTGTTAAAGTTAACCACACCCACAGCCGAGTATATACATGCCATACAGTGCAAGTGCGCATATTTTGTATAATTTGGGACACTCTACGTCTTTGTTATTCATTTTTCATCTCCCTAGTTTTCAACTTTCTGCTCCGGTAAAGCATTGATATGAGTTGAGTTAGTTTTGTGAGAGTCGGGGTGGACTGTGACTGGTCAGTACCCATGGCTGTGGCGACACTCCACGACCTGAGTGATCGATCTCTAGAGACGGTGAGAAACTCCGGCTGTCCGGCCTGTTTGCACACGACAGCCTGAACCTCGGCACTGTGGCCATGCAGACTGCCGTGATGCTGCACCTATAAAAACACAGGCTTTCAGAGCTTCCTCTCAATAATAATGATGATTCATAATAATAAATGATGATGTCACGTTTGGTTTTATATATATACACAAATGCAACAAGGCATGCTTGACCACCTGCAGTGGGTGCCAGAGTTTACAGGTTCCATCTTCTGATGCTGTGGCCACCAATAAGTCCTCTGCTTTCAGCGTCTCTTCCACGTCCGCTGGCAACAAAACCAGAATTGCTAAGAAACTTTTTTCTGTGTTATCGATACGCTGTGTATTTGCGTTTGTGTGTGTACCTGGCTGGATGACAACCGTGCAGTGATGGACCCGTGACCTGTGTGCCTGGATCCTGGTGACCTCTGTGCCCGAATTCCACTTCCACACCATCAGCAGTCCGTCTGCAGACCCGGCCATCACATAATCCTCCTACAGACATTCACCGAATGAACACATCACACTTTCTGAAGGGACATTTCTTTATATACTGTTCAAAGGTAACGCGTGTGGATCACGCTTTCTCAATGGCTCACCCAGCAGCGCAGTGCGCTAAGAGGAGAACTACACAAGATGTTTCTTATCAAACTTCCCGTCTGGATATCCCACACGCACAGCTTGCAGTCACTGGAGCAGCTTATCTGAGGTGAGAGAGAGAAACTTCATGCATTCTGTCGTACACATACGTGCATACGGTTACACCATCATAGATGTTATTTGCTTTTGGCACTTTGTTTTTCTCACCACAGCTTGTGATGTCCAGGCACATCCTGTAATCCAGTCTCCGTGGCAATGAGGAATAGACTGTTTGAGAGCTTGAGTCGAGGACTTTACCTTCCATATCATCAAAGCCTGCATTGACGGAATAAAATCTAAAAACTCAAAGAAATGAAATGCGACACAGCAAAGTCTCCTGGCAGCTACGGCCGTCACAAAAGTAGATTTCAGGGAGTTTAGACACATGCACATCCAACAGCAATGGTCTTTTATCTGTCTGTGACTGGCTCTTTTACATTTGACATGCATTTAATTACTCATCACCTTCCCCCCAAAGGTCAATTTGGCATGTCTAGGCACCTGATCTTTGCCTCCTGAGAGAAGTTCCTCTCCATCAGGTCTGAAGGCGAGGCATGTGACCCCTCCACTGTGACCTCTCAGAATACGCACCGCGGTAGGGTCAACCCAGGGTTTAGAGGTCAGTTCACTCTTCAACCACAAAGCAATCGTGAAGTCATCTAAAACAAAATTGCACTTTTAAAATGAAGATCCTTAAACCAAGGGGTTACAGAGGATTGAAAGATGTTTATACGTGGTATCAAAATCAAACTTCGATAAACCAAGCATAAGTGGCTACACACTGTATACTGTAATACGGCATACTTTACACCACACAAGTATAAACAGATATATAATGAACACAAAACACATGGGCCGTGTCCACTGACCGGACGCAGATGCAACATGAGCGGTGTTTTGAGCCAGGGCGAGGATGGGTCCCTTCTGCACTCCAAAAGATCCTATCAGCACAAGGCTTTCTGCATTTTCTCTTGGCCTTTCCCAGACTCTGAGACGGTTGTCTGAGCCTCCAGACAGCAGCACTTCTTCATCTTCAGCTTTCATCCACATCAGGCAGAGCGTGGACACCTGAAGCCTCTCACTGCTCCACGCCTTCAGTCCTACAACACATGCAAGCACAATCCTAAAACACCTTCTGGTCACTCAGAATGTTCTGCAGAACAGACGATTAAACGTTTTTTTAAACCAATATTGTCTTGAGCTGAATTGGACTTCTATGATGAGAACTATGTGAAGTTGGTGTACCTGACTCAGAGTTGTAGAGTTTGATGCCCTCTCCGTGATAACCCACAGCTGCGTACTGACCGGTTACAGCCACACAAAGAGCGTTCGCTTCCACTTCATCTGCATGTCTGGAGTGCTTCTGCTGCTGTAATGCTAGTTTCTGAAAATGATAAAGAAACCATCATGCTTTAAGGACGAAATAATTCAGATTATCAAGTGATTCTAACATCAAACCATGAAGTACCTTTTCCTCTCCCAGCACAGCGACACAACGTCCAAACCCCGCTGACCATACCTTAACCTACACAATACAAATGGAAGGAATTCATATTCGTACAGTTGATCGGTTATCGAGCGTGATGTGATGGGCGGCTGGAATGAGCACGTTGTTATAAAATGTACAGGGCACAATATTGACAATATTTGACATGTTATTGTTCTGTGAATTTATTACTATCATTATGGATGTAGCAGAGTTTTACTATTTAATATGAATGTAGCCTTTGCGCTGTTGCAATTTTCCAATCATACCATAAATAACCAACTAAACAATTTGTAATAAAACCATTAAAATGGCACACATATCAGGAATCTCATGTTCATTTATTACTAATAAAAACATTTGAAATTATATATAAAAACGAAATAACTTTTTTCAATTAATATATATTAGTGTTTTTCATTTCCTGTCATGCCACACACCACCGAGGGCGCTCCACAGTTTGAGAAGCAGTGATTTGAGGTACACACCAGTCAAGTTGACCGGCAGTATTGTACAGGTTAAAAGCAAATACTAGCTAATTCCCAGCATATGCTGGTTTGTTATGTATTGATGCTGGTTTGCTGGTCATGTGCTGGTTTAAGCTGGTCAGGTGCTGGTTTAAGCTGGTCAGGTGCTGGTTTAAGCTGGTCAGGTGCTGGTTTGCTGGTCATGTGCTGGTTTAAGCTGGTCATGTGCTGGTTTAAACTGGTCAGGTGCTGGTTTGCTGGTCATGTGCTGGTTTAAGCTGGTCACGTGCTGGTTTAAACTGGTCACGTGCTGGTTTAAGATGGTCATGTGCTGGTTTAAACTGGTCAGGTGCTGGTTTGCTGGTCATGTGCTGGTTTAAGCTGGTCAGGTGCTGGTTTAAGCTGGTCAGGTGCTGGTTTAAGATGGTCAGGTGCTGGTTTAAGCTGGTCAGGTGCTGGTTTAAGCTGGTCAGGTGCTGGTATAAATTGGTCAGGTGCTGATTTAAGCTGGTCAAGTGCTGGTTTAAAGTGGTCATGTGCTGGTTTAAAGTGGTCATGTGCTGGTTTAAGCTGGTCAGGTGCTGGTTTAAGCTGGTCAAGTGCTGGTTTAAAGTGGTCATGTGCTGGTTTAAGATGGTCATGTGCTGGTTTAAGATGGTCAGGTGCTGGTTTGCTGGTCATGTGCTGGTTTAAGCTGGTCAGGTGCTGGTTTAAGCTGGTCAGGTGCTGGTTTAAGCTGGTCAGGTGCTGGTTTAAGATGGTCAGGTGCTGGTTTAAGCTGGTCATGTGCTGGTTTAAGATGGTCATGTGCTGGTTTAAGGATTGGTCATGTGCTGGTTTAAGATGGTCATGTGCTGGTTTAAGATGGTCATGTGCTGGTTTAAGATGGTCATGTGCTGGTTTAAGATGGTCATGTGCTGGTTTAAGATGGTCATGTGCTGGTTTAAGATGGTCATGTGCTGGTTTAAGATGGTCATGTGCTGGTTTAAGATGGTCATGTGCTGGTTTAAGATGGTCATGTGCTGGTTTAAGATGGTCATGTGCTGGTTTAAGATGGTCATGTGCTGGTTTAAGATGGTCATGTGCTGGTTTAAGATGGTCATGTGCTGGTTTAAGATGGTCATGTGCTGGTTTAAGATGGTCATGTGCTGGTTTAAGATGGTCATGTGCTGGTTTAAGATGGTCATGTGCTGGTTTAAGATGGTCATGTGCTGGTTTAAGATGGTCATGTGCTGGTTTAAGATGGTCATGTGCTGGTTTAAACTGGTCATGTGCTGGTTTAAGAGCGTCATGTGCTGGTTTAGATGGTCATGTGCTGGTTTAAAATGGTCATGTGCTGGTTTAAACTGGTCATGTGCTGGTTTAAGAACTGGTCATGTGCTGGTTTAAGATGGATGCATGTTGCTGGGTTTAAACTGGTCATGTGCTGGTTTAAGATGGTCATGTGCTGGTTTAAGATGGTCATGTGCTGGTTTAAGATGGTCATGTGCTGGTTTAAGATGGTCATGTGCTGGTTTAAGATGGTCATGTGCTGGTTTAAGATGGTCATGTGCTGGTTTAAGACTGGTCATGTGCTGGTTTAAGACTGGTCATGTGCTGGTTTAAGCTGGTCATGTGCTGGTTTAAACTGGTCATGTGCTGGTTTAAGCTGGTCATTGCTGGTTTAAGATGGTCATGTGCTGGTTTAAGCTGGTCATGTGCTGGTTTAAACTGGTCATGTGCTGGTTTAAGAGCTGGTCATGTGCTGGTTTAAGAACTGGTCATGTGCTGGTTTAAGATGGTCATGTGCTGGTTTAAACTGGTCATGTGCTGGTTTAAGTGGTCATGTGCTGGTTTAAACTGGTCATGTGCTGGTTTAAGTGGTCATGTGCTGGTTTAAACATGGTCATGTGCTGGTTTAAGCTGGTCATGTGCTGGTTTAAGATGGTCATGTGCTGGTTTAAGATGGTCATGTGCTGGTTTAAGATGGTCATGTGCTGGTTTAAGATGGTCATGTGCTGGTTTAAGATGGTCATGTGCTGGTTTAAGATGGTCATGTGCTGGTTTAAGATGGTCATGTGCTGGTTTAAACTGGTCATGTGCTGGTTTAAGATGGTCATGTGCTGGTTTAAACTGGTCACATGCTGGTTTAAACTGGTCACGTGCTGGTTTAAACTGGTCACGTGCTGGTTTAAGATGGTCATGTGCTGGTTTAAACTGGTCATGTCCTGGTTTAAGCTGGTCATGTGCTGGTTTAAACTGGTCACGTGCTGGTTTAAGATGGTCACGTGCTGGTTTAAACTGGTCAGGTGCTGGTTTAAACTGGTCAAGTGCTGGTATAAACTGGTCATGTGCTGGTTTAAGCTGGTCAGGTGCTGGTTTAAGCTGGTCAGGTGCTGGTTTAAGATGGTCAGCTGCTGGTTTAAGCTGGCCATGTGCTGGTTTAAGATGGCCATGTGCTGGTTTAAGATGGCCATGTGCTGGTTTAAGCTGGTCATGTGCTGGTTTAAGCTGGTCATGTACTGGTTTAAGCTGGTCAGGTGCTGGTTTAAGCTGGTCAGGTGCTGGTTTAAGATGGTCAGCTGCTGGTTTAAGATGGTCATGTGCTGGTTTAAGATGGCCATGTGCTGGTTTAAGCTGGTCATGTGCTGGTTTAAGATGGTCATGTACTGGTTTAAGATGGTCAGGTGCTAGTTTAATCTGGACATGTGCTGGTTTAAGCGGGTCCTTAGCTGGTTTAAGCTGGTCAAACCAGCATCAAAACATACCTAACCCAGCATATGCTGTTTTTTTTCAACAGGGCTAACAACATAAAACTAGCCACCACCTTGAATGGCTGGTTTAATAAGGGATTCTATTCCTCACCACACGGTCATATCCAGCGCTCAGCAGTAGTGTTCCTCCCTGCAGGAATTTCAGGGACTCGGTGGAGCCGCGGTGAGCATGATAACTACCCAAACATGTAGCTGCTGAAACTGACCAGAGGCGCACTTCTCCGAGCAAACAGCCTGAACACAGCAAAGAGGAGCCGGGAGAGAAAGACAGACTGCGCACAGAACTCTCGTGACCCAACAAAGTCTGAGAACAGAAAGAGAGATGGAAAGTCAAAAACATTACACTTGCTATATTAGGCATGATAGCATACATTCAGATGTTCCCTACCGTAGTTTTTTGATTCTCAAGCCAGCGCCACACACAAACAGATCCGTCCCAGGAGCCCACGGCCAACAGCAGACCCTCAGGGTCAAAGTTCACACAGTTCAGAGGAGAGGGATTCACGAGAGACGCCACCTCTGTACTCTTCTGCGCTGACCACACCTGAACGTGACCACATCAGTAATGAATATTACAATAACAATACAGTTTAACAGGTCGATCGGATTTAAAATGTGTTTTCTTACCTTGACTTTTAAGTCTATTGACACAGTAACAAAGTGTTTTCTGTCCGGACTGACGTCACATCCTGTGATCCTGTTGGAGTGGGCGCTCATGCGGGCGGTTCTTAAAGTGACAGAGCAAGATTTTCACTGCCAAGTCATCTCACATAAACATTTCAATTGAAGTGAATTCTAAAAAAAGTCTGAATATGTTTCTGAATCCTTACCTGCAACCGCTCTCAACATCCCACACTTCCACCTGCCCGTCAAATGAGGTTGTTCCCAGAAGTCTCTCATTCAGGAAAACGCATCCAGAGATGCCATCCGAACAGCTTATCAGTGACTTCACTTCCTGTTTACAAAAGAAGTCATTCGTGATGTATCATAAAATAGGAACGTACAGATTTAGCTCAGTTAAGTTGAGATCCTTTGTTACCTGTCCAGTCTCTGTATGAAGAAAGTGAAGCGTCCCCTCTTCAGTACCCACTGCCACAAGCTTTCCACCCGGACTCAACACCACACTACTGGGCACAGACTGGAAGGTGGAAACCAGCTCGCTGAGCAAACGAAAATAACCAGATTCACTTTTGATCACAACTAGACAACGTGTATGAAAATGAAACGAGCCTAAACTACATAAATCTCTTATAACGCATAAGCAGTGAATCTGGAATATGGATGCAATAAGGTATGAGAGGCTGTGCTTTATTGTGAATAAACTGTTGGGTAAGTTACTCTGAAAAAGTAATTAATTACTAGTTACTAATTACATATTCAATAGTGTAATTAGATTACTGTACAAGTTACTCTCTCCAAAAAGTATTTAATTACTTATTACTAATTACTTTCTATATCCTACATCAACCTTGATTAGTTAAGAAGTTATTCAAGGATAGACATGAAAGGGCTCTTTTAATTCATTCAATCAAATAATATAAACTACATAAAGTACTCTTATTAACTGACCAAAGTATTACAAATGTGAGAATTATACATTAAAGCACAGATTTTAAAGTTAGACTTTGAATTTTGATGTCAATTCCACTATTGCACACACATATATTACACAAAGTATTTAGTTCAATTACATCAGAAGTAACTGTAATTAAATTACAGAAAAAATAAGAGTAATCCCTTACTTTACTTTTTCAAGGGAAAAGTAATTAAATTACAGTAACTAATTACTCAGTAACTAGTTACACCCAACACTGTGAATAAATCACGGCTGAAGGGCGCGAAGTGGAGTGAACAAAGCACAGCACCGCTACTGACCAATCAGAATCAAGGACTGGAACTAACTGTTTTATAATGTTATAAAAACCTCAATAAAATCCTATTAAACAGACTCAATATGAATACCTCGCTTCTTTTTGTGCTTCTCTTGTGTTGTTCAGCCACTCAACAGCAGGCACACCTCCCTTTCTCGTCATGTTTTCAGCCCATGAATGAGCGGAGCTGTCCTGTGGTTCATTGAGAGCCGTCTGTACAAACAGAGCCGGCCATTGAGAGAGGAGAGGACTGTGACGCTTCAGAAAACTGAGACAGTCTTCAAGATCCTTCATGTTGTCTGAAACAAACAAACAAACAAGAGTACAGATTTTCTGTGGTAATCCCAAACACCGGACTTGATTGTGACGTGAGTAATAAAAGGATCATCTGCACACCATGAGAGTAAACCACACAATACCTGCTGCACTTGTGGACTGAAGCGGATGGGACGCAACTTTGTCGGCTAAAAGGTTGAAGAAAATATGAACGACGTGAGAACCTGTGAAAACTGAAAGACGTATAAAGCGACTAACAGATTTCTTACCGAACATGATGTAGGTCTGCAAGAGCTGATGAACACGTCCGTGCCGCACGTTAGCGTACAGGAAGTAGTAACTGGACAGCAGGAAACGCAGAGGCTCCCATTGATGACAGATCATCTGAGCAATGAGAGAACAAACATGATATAAGTCTCACATAGAGGACACAGAGACTGAAAGATGTAGATAAAGGTGTAGAGAGACACTGACCAGATGAGCCGGCAGACAGGACAGAGAATCAGGATCAGAGTGTAGAAACGTGTCCTTCCCCTGAGGGTTTGACCTCACCCAGAAGTGAGCTGAGACAAACACAAACACATCCATAAACGTTAGCGGCAGTGTACAAGTATAATGTCCAGTGATGATGATTTACCTGCGATTATCAGATGTGTTCTGGTTTTGTCCTCCTCAGTGGAAAGATAGAGCTGTTGAAAGGCCGACCTCACCTCCGGATGAGTCAAAGTCAGAATATCATCGGACCCCTGACCATGAGACGGGCCGATCAGGCTGCAATGTAAGATTAACCAAACAGTAGTTCTTTTTAATACACATGATATCATATGGTCACTCTTTTAATATTATAATGTGCTGGACCTGTGCAGAGCTCGTGCTATTTGAGAGAACGTCGCCATGGGAACACGACTCTCGGGATGTTTAGCAATATGTAAAGTTTCCGGCCATGACACTCGCCCTCCTCTGGAGTTTAAATCATTGCACGTGTTCAATACAGAGTAAAGATCAGTCTCCCGCAACCCTGACAAAAGAACACACATCAATGTTGAGATCCATCTTCGTCAGTTTTTCCTTCACTTCTGCACTTACTTACGATGTAAGAACCCATTTGTGAGACATTGTACGAAGGTATCATGTTTTTCGGACACCATGCTAATCCGAATGGCACTCTATACAGCACCGCATAAATTCATTTATAATTCAGCACCAAAGTAAGATTATAATTACTAGATACATTTACTGTAACATATAAGGTGTTGTAAAAGTGAACGGGTCTATGGCCGTGGTGTACGTAACATACCGGTGGAGCTGATGGCCAGTGTAGCTAAAGCCCATCCCAGTCCTGCTGCTCCATACTGACTCTCCATCCTCACCAGAGATCTCTGAACCAACTCACACAGAGACTGAGGAAGAGACTGCAGGCTGTCCTTCATCTACACAACACAACACATCATCGTCTGTAGAGAACGGTCCAAACAATGGTAGACATATTACAGATTCAAATTCAAAGGCTTGCCAGACATTCATCTCATTCGAGTGATACTGAACCTTCTCAAAGGAGGCGTAGTTCCTCAGCTCCTCGCAGGCCAGATGGAGATACAGTGGACTCGCAGAACCTTTCTTCATCAACAGCGTCTGAAGCTACCGGTGCACGCAACAATACATCTTCATCATGGCATAAATGAACAATTCCATTTGTAGGATTTCAGAGAGTGCACAAAGAAGGTTTACCTGGTTATTGAAAGCAGAATCGCTCAGCTTCTTTCCGAACACAACCAGTTGCTTCTGTACAATCTCCTTCCTGTCAGGTAAAGATAACTGTCCCAGCGGAAACGATCCGGCATCTTTTCTTTTACAAACACTGCTCTGGAGGGATGATTCTGACGTCACGCTCAGAACCAGACAGACGCCCTGTCAGGAGAGAGTGAGAAATATAACATCTAGTATCTCAGTAAATGTAAGTGCGTCCTCTCTCACCTTTGGGAGGTGTTGTGGGATCCATTCAGACGCCTTCTGACCTCGACCATCTTGTATGCGGTCGGCACCGTCAACAAGCAAGGCCATCGGCTTTTCTGTCCTCAAGTCATTCAAGAGCATGTGGAACTCTGACAGCAATTCTCTGTAATGCACGAAAATCATTTACAGTAGAAACCAAACATATTGCAACATGTGACGTATATTACACAGCTTGACGAAATGAACACCCTACATTATCTTTCTTACTTGTAAGAAGTGTTTTGAGTCAACTCCGCATCGTTTTTCCTCATTCTCAGCCACTGGACCAGACATCGAAGAAGCTGCTCAACGCTGCACGCTGATTGGCTAGCGTCCGTAGAGTAGGACATGACATCACAGAGGGGGGCTTTCTTGTTCTTGCCTGGTGTTTTGAGCGTCTGGGCCAGGGCAGCCTGCAGAACAAGATAAAGAGATACTTTTAATTTTTATTAATTTAACAAAATGTAATGATCTGCTGCTTAAATTGGGCAATAATACATGATGTAATTTATACAACGTATGTGTTTGAAAAGCAGGTCACCATGAACACAGTTTTGCCTTCTCCAGGATTTCCTTCCACCAGCAGAATTCCTCCTTTTTGTTGACTTTCCTGAACCTTCTCAATCCCCATAGAGATGTGTTTTGCTCTGCCGTGAAACTGTCGCTGTTGGGAATCCTGATGCACTTCCTGTTCTTTAATCTCAGAGGTGAAATCTTCTTCAGTCTCCTGCAATAAAAAAGAAAATAACAACAAAAACCTTGATTCTGAAAAAATTGATGATAATTGATGATAATTTATCAATGACGTCACTGATGATCTCACCTCAACAAAGAGCTTCTGTAAGGCCTCCCAGATATCCTCCAGCGCCGCCTTTGCGAACTCCTCCAGACCCTTGACATAGGGCTTTCCATCCACCACTCCACCCCACTCACAGGGATAACTATGAGAAAAACAGACACATTAGCCCCATAAAAAAACAGCCCACTTATATTCAGATACAAATGAATGCTCGCCATGTTTTCAAACACCACACCAGTGGCGGCGAAACATCCTCTTAAAGGCGGGTGTCCGATTTCTCTTAGCCGTTGTTGATGTTCAAATGTTTCGCTTTCATCAGCGCTCGGCTCAGCTAATATCCGTCCGGTGCATTGTGCACCTTACTGCTGACTGGCTACAAGGTTGTTTTGGTACTCGGCACGACTCGGTTGTCTAAAGCGTAATTCGGAAATCGGTTACCCATTTAATTTAATTTGAACATTTAATTTAATTTTGGTGATGTATTTTGGTACTGATGCTGTACTGATCTTACCGGGAAATGCCAGAACGTTGTTGCTTTTGTTAACAGCACATTTTTGTATTTACTAGAAAAATCACTTTGTCATTTACCAGTATTAATGTTTACATTTTTATGGTGTATGTGTTATCGCAAACAAGTTGCCCCTTGGGGGACATCAATAAAGAAGTTGAAATCAAAAGAAAGCAGGTCATTCAACAGTGTGTAGAAATGTATGCGGAAACACTAGCATGCAGAACTTACTTTTCTGTAACTTTGAAATGATTGTCCCTGGTCCATGTTTTCAAGCTGTTCATCTTAGCTTCTGCTTCTCTGGATTCAGATACAAAGTCTGTCTTCCACGCGACTGGCACTGACCTAAACATACAAACACACGGAACACAGATGAAACACCACTGAGTCTCATGTATAGTGAGGTGTAAACTAAACTGTGTAAATCTAGAATGTAAGCTGTGCAAAGCATTTTGTGAACTCTAACGTTTAAAAGAGAAATGCTAGGCCGTAGCAGTAGCTGCCAACTTTCATACAAACACAAAACACAATACATTTTGTCATGTAATTTTACAATCGTTTCTTTACTTATTCGTAATATTTTGGGGCTATTTTGTCACTTATAGAAGGGGGCGAGGATGTTGCGGTGAAAAAACAAAACAGTTGAGTCCAATAAATGACTAGCAATGACAATGGTTTTGATATCTCACTATATTATTAATAGCATAATCATTCATACGATGACCAATAAAAAAAAAGGTGGGTCTTTGAACGTAAAATTTGTAAGAACTGACACTGGACAAATTAGGGATGAATATATACCTGGTGAGATGAGGTGATCTGAAGTAGAAGAACATACGGCTCTGTGCAGAGTCTGGATACAGAGCTTCAAACTGTCGAATCTCCATTTCAGTGATGGATAACCCTGATGGAGCCGAGCCCAGCTGACACAACACAACGCATAAAAATTCTTATATAAAACTACTACTACTAGCCAAAAACCATAGCTACAAAGATGTGTACGCAGAATTAAAATAGTAAAAACAAAAGGGATATTTCGATTAAAGGGATAGTTCGAGTCAGTTTTACCCAGTTATACTGAGGCAGTTCAGGAAGATTGGGGTGGGGCGGCACCAGGCCGTATCTCTCTCCCAGAATTCCAAGCAGCAGTTGGCTACGGCAAACCTCAGACAGACAGAGCTCCACAGCGCGGCTGGACTCCTCTTCTGTAACGCCCCAGCGCAGTTCCACCTCCTGCAGGTAGAGGCAGTGTGGCGCCGCACGCCTCCTGAGCTCCGGAAACACGCTACGAATCAGAACGTCTCTCTCGGCGTGCATGTCCCTAAACGTAGATGAGATGAACACCCGCACGCCTCTCCACCTATGAACAGGGAGAGAACGGAAGCGTCGACAAGAGCGTGACGGCACAAAGACATGTTATTTTTTAGCTAAATTGTGTAGCTCAGAATAATAAACTAATACAAAACAAGTCTGCACTTTTACGACGCAAAACCTCAAGAATGAACTTGACATCCACATTCAGCATGTTCTGTTTAACCCCAGAGGATTATGGGTCATTTGACTGGCCGTACCTCAGCTTTGGTGTGGCCAGCAGTGGGACGAGATCGGCGGATCTCTCGGGTTGGGTTTTGTGCCCCTGTGGAGGGGGGATGTTGTGCACTTTGTCCATGTTTTCCACGTGCTGCAGAAGTCTTGAGGAGCCTCTCTCCGTGATGAACCTACAATCACAAAACCCCATTTCTCAAATAGCCAATCGCGGTCTCGCTCAGGTTACAGCGCCTCGGCAAATAATGATTTGGGCTTTTTTCAAACATCTATGCACTTTACAGATACACATGAAGATGTTAATGTTAACATAAAGCATATGGGGGACTATCACTGTAAGAATACAGCAAAACGTCTTACTTCAGGATCTGCTCGCTAAACCCATAGAGCACTGCAGTTTTGGGGTCCTGTTTTGTTTCTCTATCTGGTGGAGTCCTGACAAAAAGAAACAAACAACATTTCAGCTTAAAGCAACAGCCAGTAACTTTTCGCACCCGCAACCTTCGGCAAAACTTACCTGTGACCAAGCAGCACATCTATCAAGACAGCATCGCTGCCAGTATCTTGCAAATATTTGTTGATATTCGCCGTCAAAGTCATGTCCATCCAATGATTGTCGATCACGATTATACGATCTACCTGTGGAGCAGGAGGTTTTTTGTCAGTTAACTTGATTTGAACACATTCTGGTTTCAACCACTAATGCAAAAGTCACACCTTTGTCCTCTCTTCGGTTAGCTTGGAAAATAACTTGCCATGCGTCACGCTTTCACATTCGTTGTCGGAATCATCTATTTCCTAAGAAGTGAAGAAAGAAAACACAAGAGCGTGCCACGTCATTCAAAGCATGTCTCCAAGAACAACAATAGAGATGCAGAGACGCACCGATGTATCGGTTGCCGATATTTATCGGCCGGTTTTAAAACAGTTGTCAGCTAAATCCTGAGTGCTTATTTGAGTCCATCCAGGAAAATGCTCACCTCCACTTGTTTCATTGCCTGTCTCACATTATCCAGCAGGTTATCAGACTTCAGTTTAATCTCGTGGAGATCGTTGGCCTTCAGCAGGACCTGAGCGTGTTCGCTGCAGTGGTTTATCATCATAGACAAGAGTAACGCGGCATCCAGGTTCTGTTGAAGCAGGAGGAATAAAGTAATATGTTTAGAGATTATTCCACAATAAGGCAAAACTACATAAGACAAATAAAGTTGGTGTCTGACCGAAGCTGAGAGTTTGGTCTCATCGATGGTATCGGCGTTCTCAGGGGGGATGCAGAAGTCGTGAGAGATCTCCGGGTCATCTCTGGAACAAGGTGACATGGAAGTGCTACAGATGACAAGAGTGTGCCCGGGGAGAGGAGGAATATTGAACGTGCAGGAGATCTGAATGGCCTTCTCCAGGGCAGCGCGGTACTGCTCCAAAATCTGAGGAGTGTACAGCCTCTGACTAAAAGAGATCAACACAAAACACAAATATCGATGCAAATGTGACACATGTACTCATGTAAAATCAATGGTGGGTGTAACTAGTTACTAAGTAATTAGTTACTGTAATTGAATTACTTTTCCCTTGAAAAGTAAAGTAAGGGATTACTCTTATTTTTTCTGTAATTGAATTACAATTACTTCTGATGTAATTAAACTAAATACTTTGTGTAATAGTGGAATTGAAAATCAAAATTCAAAGTCTAACTTTAAAATCTGTGCTTTAATGTATAATTCTCACATTTGTAATACTTTGGTCAGTTATACTACATTATGTAGTTTTATATTATTTATTTGAATGAATTAAGAGTGCCATTTCATGTCTATCCTTGAATAACTTCTTAACTAATCACGGTTGATGTAGGATAAAGAAAGTAATTAGTAATATGTAATTAAATACTTTTTGGAGAGAGCAATTTGTACAGTAATCTAATTACACTACTGAACTACCATAGTAGGAAAAATTGGCTACCATAGTAGGAAAAATTGCTTTATTATTGTCTTCGTTCTGTTCCAGTGTTATTTTAGTAAACTAAAACTAAAACTAAGATAAAATCGATTGATGAAAAAATAATTTGTAAACTGAAATAAAATTAAAAAATGTAAATAAATAAACAACTAAATGAAACGAAACTAACGACAGTTGTTTAAAAACGAACTAAAATAAAATAATAATTATCAAAAATAAATAATAGTTTTCATAAATAATGAGGTCTTTTCCCATTGTGGCTAATTCTGGCTTGACTGTAGCAGCAGCTGTTCTATACTATAGATAACGCGTTACGGTCATTTGCGTGAAGAAGAAGACATTAGGATGCCTGCCTTCGGGTTTTCGACTGAAACTGGATTGATGGCTGGTCGAAAATGGCAGAGCCCTGTTTGGGATTATTTCGGAAAAACTGGAAAAGCAAATGTTTTGTCTTGGTGCAAGAAAAGATTTGTGGGGTTGAAATAAGGGGGAAAAATCTGACAAACCTGAAAGTACATTTGCAATTGAATCACCGCGTGGACTACAAAACCTTCATGATAAAAGAATCGGAAAGGAGGAGTAATAAAAACAATGACGCTAATGACGTTGCTAGCAGCTCGAAGTCCCGGTGTGAGAAGCAGCTGACTCTGTCATCGTGCTTTCAAAGATCCGAGGTTTGGCCAACAACTTCGAAGAAAACTAAAACTGAAACTAAAATATATAAAAACTAAAAGAAAATTGTTGACATAATAAAAACTAAAAATTCAAGAATAAAACTAACTAAAACTGAACTGAAATTAGTAGCATATTAAAATAAAAACTAATTTTAAAATGCAGAACTAAAATAACCCTGTGTTGAACACGAAAGACATTCTGAAGAATGTAGGACAGAAAACAGTTCTGGGGCACTTTTGACTACCATTGTCATTTTTCCTACTATGGGAGTCAATGGTGGCCAAGAACTGTTTGGTCATAAACATTCTTCCAAATCTCTTTCTCCGTGTTCATCAGAACAAAGACATTTATACACATTCGGAACTCGAAGGTGAGTAAATGATGACAGAATTTTTATTTTCGGGTGAACTGTCCCTTTAAGTCCAATGCTATTCCAACATGCATTTCTGTCATTTTTGCTTTGATCCAAAAATGATCTTAGCAAACTAAACGTTCAGCAGCACACACTTTGCTTTTTTCAGAAGATTGCGTTTAGCGCTGTATAAGCGGTAGACGAAAGGCACGCCCATCGTGACCCTCAGCCTCTTGCGCTCTGTTGTGTCCCAGTCGTGCTTGCGGTTGCGTCTGCTCTTTGGGAATTTCTTCAGGATACCCCGCAGGATCTCAGAGGAGTTTGGAACCGCCTTTGTAGGTCCACCCGCTTAAAAGAGAAACACGTCTCTAAAACATCCTCAAGGACACAATCTTATAAAAATCCCCAAACCTCACACTCAAATCTGATTGCTTGATAGGTCAGTGTGCACTAACTTACCGAATCTACTGAGCTCCATAATGACTTTATAAGCGGACAGGAAACGGAAGGGAAACTGTCTGCTCTGGATTACAGCTTCCTGTGACATCAATTCAAACTCGTGAATGACCTGATGATCTTCGATACCGTACGTCTGATGCTATGACGCGAGTGTGTTTCACATGTACCTTTGAGGTGAGCCTGTTGAGGATCTTACTGTGATGTTTCTCACCGATGCCCACAGTGATCATGTTCCTCAGGTTTCTCAGCATCGCCATGAAAGGAAGAGATCTGCTGTCTACAGTCACGACAAACAATATATTCAAACATTAAAACTAGATGAGCGAGATGTTTGCCTGTGCTGTACTGAGAAGACTTGTAAAATAAACACAGTCTCCATCATAAACACATCTTTGAATGTGTTTATATGTCACGTGTCAGTTTTTCACACCGATGAGCTTCTCCCAGGTGGCAGCTTTGTTTCCCTCTTGACTCAGTTTGCGCTCCCATGTGTCGGGCTGCTTGAGTTTCATGCGTTCTCCGGCTCTCTCTCTGTCCCAGACCCCGCTGAGACCACTGCCAGAAAAACTCTGCGCATCACTGGGGTACCTGCAGGTGAAAACAGAGAGCCCGGTCAGTAACCAAACAATAATGTGCTTGTGTGACCTGCTTCACCATTTTTACTCCCTTCCACACACAAACACATGGTTTGAGGTTAAACCACTCAAGTAAACAGGAAACTAAATCTAATTGGTATTACTCAAACCATTGCCGAGATACAATCATTTCAAACCGGTATGACTTTCTTTATTCCGCGGAACACAAATGAAGATATTTTGAAGAATGTTGGTAACTGGCAGCCATTCACTTGCATTGGTTTTGTGTTCATAAAACATGAATGTGTGCCATCACTGTTCGGGTATAAAAATATCATCTTTTGTGTTCTGGGAGAGGAAATGATGATGTCATTTTCATTTTTGAGTGAACTATCACTTTAAATAGAAAATGCATTTTAAAGTCCCTGTGAACCAGAAGTTTTTACTTCCGTATTTTGACGCATTTCTAAGTGTTATGAACTTTCTGATAAAATAAATAATGGGCGTGGCTTTCGTCTTTTTCTGCGATTTGATTGGATGTATAAAAACAGCATTTAAAAAATGTAACTGGCAGCAGATTGACAGTTGTAAGGGGAGGAGTTAACGGATGCTCCGCCCAAGCCGTCTAACACGTGTCAATTAAGACGGATAGTCAATACAGGACGGAAGTGCATTTTCATATTTTAAGTATAAGATCATGAGGGCACACGAATTTTAAAAAGAAAATGACCCACATTAATAAACAACATACAATAAACGCTGCAATATTTCATGAAAAAAATAGGCAGTCATTTTTTATTTCACTGGGACTTTAAAACAACAAAACGATATGAACATTAAACCCATGTCACATCAGTTACTCACTTCTTTCCCAGTATGGCCATGACAAATTCTGCAGGATCTTTGATATGAAGTCGCTTTATCATCTTCTTGAGACTGAACTCATTCTGTTTTTTATCCACTGCAACACGCTGCTCGCTCCTTAACTGTATCACAACATGCACATCATGTGAAGAAGAGATGTGCCTCGATGTGCGATGTTACAAAAACTAAAACTAGAACTGTTATCCTTAGCAATAAACTGTAATAAGTTTACGTTGAGACACTAAAATTGTTATCTAAACATTAATAACAACTAAACCAAAACTTAACGTACCGTAGGGCTGGACGATATGGCCAAAATTGATATTGAAATACATTCATGCATTTCGGTCAATACGATATAATTCCGATAACGATATAAACAATATTATAATTACAAATGATCTGTCAGACTCCTATAACCGAGCACATTACTCCCACATTACAACACCTGCATTGGCCTGCACTGTTTGCTGTACGGTGTCCTTGAGTGTCAGTAAGGCGCCTATAAATAAGATGTAGTAGTAGTAGTATTACAAAAAGTAAAATGTAAGATAGAAGTTGAGAGAGCCCTCTGATATGAACAATAAAATGCTGATCAAAATCATTCTAGATGCCAGCAGTGTGCAAAGCTACATATGATTATTAGAATAAGATATTTTTGTATAGGACTGTGCCCTTACCTTGTGTAAGTTTCAAATATTAGAATCATGTTTCAATAAAACTGAGAATAACTTTTCTAAATGTGCTTCAAAGCATAATTCCATAACTTCAAATGTGCTTTAAGCATTGGCATATTTTCAAAGCTCTACAGGGGCACAGGCCTCTCATTACTTGACACTTATTTCTTTTGACCTATTCTTCTAAATTAATAATTTTCAATTATTAACGTCCACTGAATTTTATGTATGATTGTATTTCCAGTTTTTTGGGGGGGACAAAACTCTATACAAGATCTGCCATGCTCAGCTGACATTAAGAACCGTTTTCATTCGTGTCAGTGTCGATCAAAGGCCCTACACCGTGCTTCAGTTAGCTATAAAAAACTACGAAATGTGCCATTCTGTCCTCGAAATTGACATTGAGAACTATTTAAACTTGTTCGTATTTATTTTCCGAAAGCAAGCATTAGTAAGTTGCAGATCCGTTTTGTAAATTAATATATGAACAAAAATGATCAATATTAAACTTAGCCTGTGTTCACACTTGAATTCTGTTTCGAAGCTGCTAGCGTCTGTTTTACATTATAATCCTATGGAGTAAACCGTGTCTTCAAAAACCTCCTGAGCGCTTTTTTAAACGCCAGCGCCGGCGTCTTTTTCTGCAGCTCAGAGCGTCTTCTGAGGTTGAAAAAAGTTCAACTTTTCTGGGGGAAAAAAACGCCCGCGTCAATCTCCGTTTCCCCAGCTAACCAATGACAGAGACCTGTCGTTTCCATAACAATATGCGAGGAACGTGATTGGTCGAGAAGGCTCCAGCTCGAAAAAATAAAATGGCAGCCGAAACGCCCGTTGGAGTTTTGTATAAATGTAAGTTTAATTTTCACTTTCAACAACTTCTGATTACATTTCTAGCGAGAAATAAGTAATGTAGTTTTTAAATATGTGATTAGTTATTGCAAAGACGCTCTCTGTTTGTAATTCAAATTGACTTCCGTTACTCTTCCTATCTGTTTCTCTGTGCTGCCTTCGTGCACAGACGCTGACGACGAAGTCTTGGCGTTCGGCTGCTGTTTGTAACCAAACTGGCAGCGTTTGGTTTACTTTTTCTTCTCCTCAAAAAAGAAGTTAAGTGTGAACATGGGCTTAAACCAGAGATTTATACTGGGGCAAGATGGAGTGGCGCGGAGCAGAGCGAGGGCTCAGACCCGGACGTGTAATGTATATTGAAATATCGAAAATGTGTTTAAAAACCATATCATCGTTATCGAAATTAATTCTATCGCGATAGTTATTGAATTATTGTCCAGCCCTAACGTACAGTATATAAAACGTTTATAGAAATTTAAAAACAAACAATAAAATGGCAAAGGAACATTTAAAACGTGCAATGCTCACATATTTTTGAAGAATGGATGGATCCATTTTTAG
Organism: Triplophysa rosa; assembly: GCF_024868665.1. Taxonomy (NCBI): domain Eukaryota; kingdom Metazoa; phylum Chordata; class Actinopteri; order Cypriniformes; family Nemacheilidae; genus Triplophysa; species Triplophysa rosa. Next base: position 879,237 of record NC_079894.1, on the reverse strand, counting down.
AAGGTCGCTCCATGTTTTCCACTGTGCAGCAGTTGGTTGCTGAGAGAAGAGGGCGAGAATATGAAAACATAAACAAAGTGTACAAATTTGGAAAGACGTTTGTAAGATACTGTACAGTAGGGTCAAAATCTTTACATCTGGAAAAAAGTTGTAGAAAAAAGGACATTGTATGCTTTTCAAATCTAATACAAACAACAAACAAGTAAAAAATGTCTTGGTCACCAGCCAAAATAAATGAAATGTAACTTTTCATTGACATTTTTAGGCTGATGATGTAATTGATCTGAGAATAAGTTCAATCAGACACATTTTTACAAATGCTCTTAAATGTGATAATGTTACCTTTCCTTTCTTTTTCTTCTTGTTATGTTTGCAGCGATGCCTCCGCGTGTTGTATTTGGCCAGTTGATATTCACTGAACTGCTTAAATTTATCCGCTAGGGCTTTTTTCAGACAGGCGGGCAAACATTTACTGAAACACTGTACACGAGAAACGCACCAGGCTTTAAAAACCACAACACACTTGATAAACACCGAGGCACATCCAACATAAAGCTATGAAACCCATGCATAAACCTAAGAACTTTCACCTACATTTGACATAAAAGTACTTTGGGATATACAGTATACGGTACAATGGTAATACTAAAATGTTATTTGAAGTACAACGAAAGAAACACAGAAATAATTTATCACAATATCAAAGCATCTGATATCATTACTGTACATCGATTCTCTTAACTTCTAAAGGGACAGGAAACTAAATAACACATTCTCCAACGTACTGTGTTGAAGATTCTTATCACTTCCAGCCAATCAGATGGCAGCTGCACGGCGGCACAAAAGTATCGTCTCACGTGTGGCTTGGAAGCGGGCAGATGGGCAGCCAGCGCTAGCAGGAAGTTGGCTGTAACACGAATGTTCAGTTCCTGCCTGGTGTAGACAGCGACCTAAACGCGATATGTGATGGAATATAGATTAACACCAGACCACATAACACACACAGACACGCATGCGTGCAAACACACAAACCTTGAGGAGGAACTCAGGGTCGCTGGAGGAAATCTCTGCGGCTAGGCCCTTCATCCGAATCCACACGCTCTTCTCAGCATCCCAGTCTTTCTGGCCTGGAGTACAGTTCTTATCCACCAGAGAACAGCACACCATATTTAACAGGTTGTACTGAGGGACGAACACAAAATAAGTGTCAAGAGAAGAGTCATTTAACACTGGTCAGTGTGTTACCGTGACCCCTCGACTGACCTTCTTCCCCTTCAGTTTCTCAAGCTCTTCGTCTTGGCTTGGTTCAAGCACCCTAAACTCCTCCCGAGGAGCTGCTGTGTGTTCTTCATCATCTTCTAAATCCAGATCCACAGCAGGCATCTCTGAGGACGGCTCCGGGTCCATCTCCTCCCAGCTTTCATATCTAGCATCCTTTGACATGTAAAGATAGAATAATATCAAATAGACATTTCTGTCATCATTTATTTATATCTTTTAATGCCTGTCCACACATTGGAAGTCAATGACCACGTTTACATGGACAACAATAATCCGATTAAGACGATACTACGATTAAGAATGGAGTTTTTTGATTAGCTTAATCCGTCTAAACTCATAATCGTAGTAAACACAAATGGAATTAAGACGGGTGGAGTACTCCTGTTTTAGTCGCATTATCCAAGTGCGGTATAGACACATACACGCCTTAATAAATAAAATAAATGAAACACCAAAAACTGTATGTGGTACCATGGCGAAGACGAACTGTTTGTTGATACATGAAATGATGGAGGGAACGTCGAACGGCGTCGCTTAGGGACATAATGACGTATGCCATTAATCCAACTATGTAGTGTGACATGTAAAACGGGAACATGGAAGGTATATTCTTAATGTAAACACCTTAATCGTAATATTAGCTTACTCAGAATAAGGCAAATAATTTGATTACTGACGTCCATGTAAACGTGATCAGTGAGTTTTAATGTTGTTTGGTTACCGGTGTTTACAATAACTTTGCGAATAAGAAAGTCATATGGGAATGATTACAGGATTATTATAGTAAGAAATAATTCTCTTCGTGCTTCATGGTAAAGTCAAATAGAGTACCTCAGAGATGACCCACTTCTGTATGCAAAACCCGGAAGCGAGTTTTTTTGGTTTAACACCTAAAGTAAAGTCTGTGGGTAACGAACCAATTTTCACATTTTTTTCTATGACGTAAAACACGCCAGTTATAACCCGCTCGTGATTTTTAAAGTTGTCCTAAAAACGGCGGTTGCTAACAAACTAAAGCGACTACATCCTTTGACGGGGAAATTAAACGTCATAACATAAAAATCTAACAAATAATGCAAAATGCACACAAATCTCTAAAAACGTGGATGGAGATTCATTCACTTAGTAATGAAACAAGTTTTTAATAAAGTTTGATAAAGCTGTCGGAGGCTTGCTGCTGGTGACGTCGATATCGAGCGACCATAGTGTAATGGTGGATTCACACGGTGTGCGGTGGAATTGCCGCGTGGCAGCCGCCTATAATCCGACGAGGCTGCCGCTGCCGTTCACAAAAAGATAAAATATTTGTATCTTCAGCTGCGCGTGCGGCAAAGAGCCATGCCCGTGGAAGTTGCGGGATTTTGGATGCACGAGTGCCGCTTGCGCACCACCTCCGCTCTGCCAACGAAACGGCCCACGTTTTGCCGCTTACCGCATGTTTACTTTTGAAAATTAACTAGACAATCGCGGCTGCCGCGTACCGTGTTAATCCACCATGTTGACAGCCTCATGTTAGCTTTTTCCTTCTATGAGCTCCTCATTTCTTTTTGCTTAATTTTTTCTCAAGCACCTACTCCTACTGTAGTTTATTATTTGCATGCACGTGCTTTTGTCAACTTTTACATTTGACATGCAAAGCAACTCTACCTGACTGGTTTCCTCATCAAATCCCAGTGTGTCCTGCTCCACTTCTCTCTGGTCATACAAGCCTTTCACATTCCCGTCTGACGTGGACAGAGACGGACCCAGAAGTGGAACAGCACCAGAAGTGGACATGTGTGAGCACGAGAGTAAAGGATTGATGGAACAGGTGGAGGTCAGAGAAGAAGAGAGCGGAGGACGTAGCGTGTCCTTCATTAAGAGTGTGTTCTCAGTGTTCAGCAGTGAGGAGGAAGAGGACATTGATGACAGAAGACTGAAGGTGGTCTTGGTGGACGACAGGCTTGTCGGCTGGAGGGCGGGACATGGTGAAGATGCGGACATCTGATTGGCCCAAGACGGAGATGTATAGAGACACTGAGACAAAGTCGACGGTGCTTGAGCCAGAAAGCGGTTTTCCAGACTCGGTCTGGTATAGTTTGACTGTAGTCTGGCATCTGTATGAACCTTCAGATCCGTCTGAAGCAGAGCCGGTGCCTTCATGGCTGCTTTGGCTAAAATAAGGCAACACAGAATAGAGATTTGAGTTTTTACTCACACATTTCGAACAGTCAATGTACGACGCCTCGGTGTTGGATAGGATGGGTGTGGCTTACGCAAACAACCTACATAACGCAGACACACCTGGAAAAACAAATATTCAGTGCGGTACAAAGTTCTCAGTCCTAGCAGATAAAAAAACACTGACCCGTTCACAATCTAGTTAACAGGACAAACAAGATTAACCTTCATTTGATTCAATAATTTTGACATGCAATCAAAGATTTAACCATCTGCATTGCTTTGTGCATTAAGTCTTTTCAAGTATAGTTTTTTATGCAGATTTGTTTACATTTCGTTTCAGCATAGATTACTACTATTAAATGGTTAAACTATGGAAAGACCATAGTAAACATAGTGATTATACTACCATAGTAAAACTGTAAAATCACGGTAAATGTTCGTGAGGGTTACACGTACACATTACAGTAGCTATTTAAATGAGTTACAAAGTCGCACTGTTGCAGATAAACGCACAGACGGTGTTTATCATCGAGTGCCGCGCGCTTCGTTACCGACGTGACGAAAACATAGAGAACAACGTACCTTTAATAACCAGGTTTCGGTGTCAATTCTGTTTTTAGAGGCGTTGTATCGCCTAACTTCTGAATGTATTGTCAATGGTGACAGCTTGACTGCTTCCTCAACTGTCATGTGTTTCCTTCTTACCGTAATGAACTGAACAGAGCGGTTCGAAATTATGAAGGTATTTTTGGTGCAAAACTACTGAGCACCCGTGGGAGTGGAATTTGTAGTTGTAGAGGTCGGCCACACGTGTATCAGTAAATTTGTAGTCAAAATTTGAAGTTGCAAACTTGCAGATTTTTTTTCTCTCCCGCAAACACAACACAATAGTTATGCCTTCTTGAATCCTTCAGTGCAAGTACCCAAATCCAGTTCTACAAATCACAAACTGAGATACTCGTGCACTCACTTCTTTTGCTACAAATGCTGCAGTAAATATGGTGCAAAACACATTCACACACCTGCACCAAAAGACGTGCGTTCACAGACGAGTTTTGCACATCCGCAAACAGTATGTGAATTCCTGCAATGAGAGTTGAATGCTTGTAAAATATTGTCTCACAAATTAAATGTTTTATTCTTGCACATTGTTCTAGCACAAACACAAGAACTTCAAATTTTGACTACAAATTTACTGATACACGTGTGGCTACTCTCACAGGTGCTCAGTAGTTTTGCACCAAAAATACCTTCATACGAAATCACGTCTCCTCTCTCTGGCCATCCGATCCGTGTGAGTTTGGTGTCAGTTTAGTAGACTTATTGGCAGGGGCGTTCACACGGTTTGTTGTTTATTATAGCAAACCGTGATAAATGGTATAGCCAGAATTCAATGTTTGGGTCCGTAGTATATATAGTAGTAGTTACTGCATCTTTCCCATTTGGCAGTTGGAAAATAATTTTGATACCCAAAGCGTTGATATTTTGTACTATAAAGGTCATTGCCAATCTGTTACCATTAAATCTACAATTGAAAAATAAAGATACAATTGAAGAAAAATGCTATACGTAAATACGCTTTCCATACATAACAATTCCAACCAATCTGGAAAAACTGTCACACCAGCCACAATGTGCTTTATTTCTTCAGTCGTTAGTTTCTCAAGTACAACACCTGACACATTTATTGTTGTTTAATATGTATGAAATATAATCTAACGCTGGGCTGGACTACCGCAGGGTGCACACAACAGCTTTATTATTCAGGAGTTGAATATACGTTTAAAAATATATTCAATGGTTAACTTCTGTCACAAAATGCCACATTAAAGGCCGTTAACATCGCAAACAGGATTTATTCTCTGCATATAGATGCACTGAACATTGTCATTCAAACTGACCCCTGATAGCACACATACAGCTGGCTTACGTCTATTTGACGTCTGCATTTACATCTGCAAGACATCTACAATACATAGTTTGCTCATCTGAAATACGTCTCGGAGATGTCTGCTGTCAGACGTCATATAGACCTCTAGAAGACATCTGTAAGATGTTTATGATTTAGAATGGATGTTTAGCAGATGTTTTTACGCAGCAGATCTCCAGATCTTTAGCAGACGTATTACAGACGTCTCCGAGACGTATCGCAGATGAGCAAACTATGTATTGCAGATGTAAATGCAGACGTCAAACAGACGTAAACCAGATGGATTGTGCTATCTGGGACTGATTCAGTAAAACTCTGAACTAGTTAGCAAGTAGTCCATCCCCACGGCACCTGACCATATATTTCAGTTCTATGAAGTGAAATGTTTGGTCTGTGGAATAGTTATAATTGGTAATCTATAGCTTCTAATGTGACTGTTTACACTAAAAACTTTTAATGCGTTTTGGCAGTTTGTTTACACAACAACTGCGTTTTAGGGGACTAAACGAAACGATGGCATTATTGTATTTGTGTGAAATCGAAGCTTTGTAAAAACACTGACGTCATACACGGGCATATTACGTGTTCAGTCAATAGACATGCGTGAGTATTCCCAAAACAATAATGGCAGCCTCCATGCTGTGGACGACAACAAATTTATTAACGTTTCTCCAGCCTTAAAGTTGATTTACTGCACCACTACGACCAGCGGATACATATTATTTACATAAACCAAACTTTAACCAAACATACACGCCTACAAAAGGCATTAAAAAGCAAAATTGACTTAAAACAAGGTATATGTACATGTTTTTTATTGATCCTTACAAGACGACAGAGAATACAAAATGCCATATGATGAAGCAAAAATTTAGCATTAAAACAACCATGTAGCAGCACAAAAGTATAATTCAATGAAGAAAACTAGGTGTGTACATGAAACTTTGATAACTTTTCCGTTTTCTACTTCGTTGGCATATAAATTTGAATGGCCAAGAACCGCCCAAGAGGCCAAATGACTGACGGGTAAAGCAACTGCTCACTTTTCGTTTTGTGGCGTGTCATATTTAGGAATGTCCTCACAGTACAAGACCGGTGTGCACTCATGAATGAGTCTATGTTCACCCGTGTTGTTTCCAGGCAGATCATTTAAGAACATGACACACGTCTCCCAAAATCCTATAATTAGACCAACCGACTATCCTACACCGAAGTTGTGTTTGGAGTCTCTCTAGAGTGAGTTCTCATGTGGGCCTTTAGACTTGTTGCCCGTGTAAAACTCTTTCCACATTGAGCACATGCATATGTGCGCTCTCCAGAGTGATTTTTCATGTGGATGTTAAGTGCATCATTCCTTGTAAAACTTTTCCCACACTGAGGACACGAGTACGGGCGCTCTCCAGAATGAGTTCTCATGTGGTTATTAAGCTTATCATTCCTTGTAAAACTTTTCCCACACTGAACACACACGTATGGGCGCTCTCCAGTGTGAATTTTCATGTGAACATTAAGTGCACCACTCTGTCCAAAACTCTTTCCACATTGAACACACGTGTATGGGCGCTCTCCAGTGTGAATTCTCATGTGGTTATTAAGCGTACAACTCTCTTTAAAACTCTTTCCACACTGAACACACATGCATGGACCCTCTCCAGTGTGAATTTTCATGTGTTCATTAAGCGCATCACTTTTTCTAAAACACTTTCCACACTGAGGACACGGGTATGGACCCTCTCCAGTGTGAATTCTCATGTGGTCATTGAGCACATCACTTTTTCTAAAACACTTTCCACACTGAACACACGGGTATGGACGCTCTCCAGTGTGAATTCTCATGTGTATATTAAGTGCACCACTCAGTCTAAAACTCTTTCCACACTGAGGACACGGGTACGGACGCTCTCCGGTGTGAATTCTCATGTGGTCATTAAGCGCATCACTTTTTCTAAAACACTTTCCACACTGAGGACACAGGTACGGGCGCTGTCCAGTGTGAATTCTCATGTGGTCATTAAGCGCATCACTTTTTCTAAAACTCTTTCCACACTGAACACACGGGTACGGGCGCTCTCCAGTGTGAATTCTCATGTGGGCATTAAGCGCACCCCTCTGTCTAAAACTCTTTCCACACTGAACACACGGGTATGGGCGCTCTCCAGTGTGAATTCTCATGTGGGCATTAAGCGCACCTTTTTGTCTAAAACTTTTTCCACACTGAACACACGGGTACGGGCGCTCTCCAGAGTGAATTTTCATGTGGGAATTAAGTGAACCTTTTTGTCTAAAACTCTGGCCACACTGAACACACGTGTACGGGCACTCTCCAGTGTGAATTCTCTTGTGTTTATTAAGTGCACCACTTTCTCTAAAACTCTTTCCACACTGAAGACACGTGTACGGGTGCTCTCCAGTGTGAATTTTCATGTGGTTACTAAGCACACTACTCCGTCTAAAACTCTTTCCACACTGAAGACATGGGTGTAGACGCTCTTTAGTGTGAGTTCTTATGTGGTTTCGAAATTGTTTGTTGTACGAGAAATGTTCTCCGCACTGAGGGCAGGTGAACATCTTTTCTCCAGAGTGGCCGCTTATGTGCAGCTCAAAGTCTGTTTTCAAAGCAAAGCCTTCTTCACAATGAGGGCAAGTGAAAGATTTTCTTTGACTTGTTTTTGAAGAAGTATTTTTCATCTCCGAGCAACCAGAAGATATTTCTTCCGTTTTGAAATGATGAGTTTTCTGATACTGATGTGTCTCCTCCAGTCCATTCAGGTCATCACTTTCATCTTTCAGTTCCAACAGATCTAAAATAAAACAGGGAAAAGTTTTGTGTTTTTGTGATATTTCATGATCTATAAAGGTCTTTTTCTGTCATTTTCTGACCATTACATCATAAAATTGTAGATAAATGACAATGCTATACACATTTTTCTTTACACAACAACATTAAAGAAATCTGAAAAGTTTACCTTAATGTTTCATCATTAATCGTAAATTATGAACACCAACCTGTTTGTTCCGCAGTATCTTCATTTTTCACTCTGCATGGGTCTGAAACCTTTATGTCTTCAATCTCCTCTTTAACAACCTCCATTTTTCACAACACGTACACACAGAATTTGCTTTTACACTTTGTGTTGGTCCTACTTTTGGATGAAGAAGCCCCTTCAATTGCAGAATAGTTTGTAGGAACAGATCTGCCAAAATCAATAAAAACCAATAATCGATGATTAAAACATGCAAATACACATTATATATGCCAGAGGTTACAGTTTTATTTTAAAGGGGTCATATGACCCAGCTGAAACAAATATTATCGGTTGTTTTAGATGTAATGCAATGTGTAAACACGATTTAAGGTTTAAAAACACTGTATTTTCCACATACCGTGCATGTTTGTGTCTCCTCTGTGCCCCGCCTCTCTGTAACGCTCAGATTTTTTACAAAGCTCGTGGCTCTGAATAGAGAGGTGTGCTATGATTGGCCAGTTCACCAGTGCGTAGTGATTGGTCGAATACTGCAAGTGTGTGACAGAAATGTATCCATATACCATATTCGGAACATCAGGTTCCAAGCAATTGTACTGACAGGTAAGGCCTGTCACGATAGCAACTGTTTGTTTGCCGTTTAATTGCATCAGAAATAATTGCGATAGTCCATATCATTATCATTTTATAAATATTGTATGCCACTGATTAAGTAATGATATAATATTGCAAGTACACTCTTTTACAGAACAAATACCTTTTAATATAATATTTGGACATTGATATTGGAATGTAAGTAATAATTGGAATGTAAATATTTAAAATAAATAAAACAGACACCTCCAGTCCTCAATAATAATTGGCTGATTTACGTTACAAGCCATGTGAACTCTGGAGGGCAGCACGATTGTTTGTCATATACCCCTTTTCCACCAAAATGAACCAGGTGCTGGTTCGGAGCTGGTTCCACTGGTCTAGCACAGCAACGTTACTGTGCTTGATAAGAACCACTTTTTCTGGTTCAGAGCTGGTGCTTTGCATGTTGAAAGACAAAGAACTGATTTGGAACTAGGCTCTGGCTCCGAACCAGCACCAAAACTGCCTTGGTGGAAAAGGGCTATTAATGTGGCCGTTTAAAATACACTTGCCCAATTGAGCAATGAAAAACAATGTCTCTATCTGGAACTACTTTTCCATTCGTGAAGTGCCCTTTAAAGGAACAAAAACGCTGTTTGAAATTCGTCTAAGGTGTACCCATACATGTGACATGTCATATTTAACTTAACTGTCTGTAAGACCTCTCTCGAGCTCCAAATGCGGTGTTTGTTTTAATCAGTTGTGTTGCTGTTTTCGCTACCTCCGTATTTAAAGATTAGAGCGTCTTGTTCACGCGCTCCTTTGTTTTCATATCGGAGTGGGAGGTGTTGTGGTTCTTTTTCGCTGTTAAGAATCACTCTCAAAACTGTGAGTTCCGTTGCCAAAGGAAGACTTTAATATCAAAGATACAATCAAAGACATAAAGCCGAGTTGCCTGCAGAACAACTAACATCTCTTCTTCCAGCCCAGTTTAAATACTCGGCTTCTCAGGCACATGCCACTATTATTAATTACCATAGGAAGTAGGAAGAAAGGGTCTATTCTCTTATAGCCCAATTTGGTCACAAGCACATGTCGGAACAGGAGGCCTATTCTATAGCATCTTGTTCGATTTTCAACATCTGATTATAATCATGTGAGCTGCAGACCCTCTCCCATCCTCCATACATGCAGGCATAGAAAACTACATCGCATAGGATAATTCAAATACATAATTGTAGAACAAGTTTATACATATAACGGATTATTTTGGCTATAAAATCTTCAACAGAAGTTTGGTTTGTGGCTTTGACACCAGTCGATTACTATTCTGAAAATGGCTTTATTCATCAGGAAAACACAGTATTACACGCAGTTGGAAAGCGTAAACTCGTGTTATTTATACGTAGATTGATGAGACCGGGTTGAACTGTCTTTGTGCATGCTAGAAAGTGAAGAAGACTACATTAGCACAAATTTGGATTGTGCTGGGAAACAGATCTGAGAGAAGGATTATAATGTATCATTTCACATAGTCTATGACTATGAGTTTTTAAGGCACTATTTTGTGACCTTTGTAAAACTGCTTTGAAACAACAAGTACAAGTCCTCAAGGATAGAATTCCCCTTTTCCTTAAATACTTTATATGAACACCATTTATTCCTTTACTATTGTTTAAAGAAAGAAGTCGTCATCATAATCATCACCTAAACCCTCTGGCAAAAGTTAAATGAAAAGATTTTCCCCTTTTTGCCGATCAGAAAAATGATCTGAACCAGACTACAGGGATCAATAATTAGCCATCTATAATATTCCTAATCCCGACAACGCAACTGCGAAAATATGTTTAGGTATTGCCACCCCTTATTTTGCTCTTGTCCTCTTTGCCACGCATGTATACAATCCTGGACACGCACGCAGCTGTCAGGTTCGTCTGTAGGAGGTAATCGTCACGTCTTAAGGTCAGTTTATGGTTCTGCGTAGGACCTACGCCGTAACATACGGAGTAGCCTACGTACGTAGACGACGCCGTCGTGAACATTTATGGTTCTGCGTTGAGAGTAGGGCTGAAACGATTCCTCGAGTAACTCGAGTTATTCGAATACAAAAAATCATCGAGGCAATTTTTGTTGCCTCGAAGCCTCGTTTAATCCATCTAGTAGGCTACACACGGAGCACTGCGTTTCCCCACGGACCGTTATTACTGACACACAGATGGCTAAACTCTATTCATGTTACAGGGCTCTCAAGTCTCACGCATTCACTGTGAGACACACGCATTTTAGTCTGTTCACACGCTCACACGTATTTCTCATGCTGATAAATAACTGATAGCTTATTGAAATGGTGAACTGCTATTTTACTTGGTTTTAGTCTATTTTGCGAGTGAAACTTGTTTTCCGGCTGCATTGAGTCTATAAAACTAGATTCGGACTAACGTTAGTGGATGCCGAATCATGTTATTTACACATGCCATCTGGCTGTTCTGCGTGTCTGAGTGAATGAACTGCACTTAACGAGGACATGAACACATGAACTTCATCTCCAGAGTTGCTCTGAGAGTTTATTTCAGAACATTTTACTGAGTGAAGCTAACGCACTAAAAAATAAGCATCTTCCGACGACCTGCCAAAATAAAAGTCCGGGTAGCTCGGTATTTTTATGTGGACAAATATATTACTATTTAATAGTAAAAAAAGAAACTAAAACTAATTTAAATAAACTAAATGCATCATGCATAAACTGAAGTTAGTTGTTTACCTTTGAAATTATTCTTTCTATTTTTATTAACGTTTCTTATTTATACATTTGTATTAGGCCTATATTACATTTTGAATGTAATATGGCAATGGAATGTACTAAATGGGTTTAGTTTTCACAGATATGAATGTATGCAATTTCAGCAATAAATATGTAAATTTTTCTAAAAAGGAAACAAATTAGTTGTTTATTTTAAGAGACCGGTCTTATTTTCTCTTGTATATTTAGTATTGCTCTTTAATAAAGGAAACGTACTTATTATCCGAATACCCGATTAATCGATGGAAAAATCAGTAGAATACTCGATTACTAAAATAATCGATAGCTGCAGCCCTAGTTGAGAGTATGCGTCATACTGCAATTACACCGCCGAAACGCTAGTTGGCTCTTTGTGTTTTCATGGGTTTGCTCTTCTTCGCCGATGTTTTGTGTGTGTGTGTGTATGCTAGTGTTTGCAAACGACAATGGAAGCTGATCGCATCTTAATGGAGTTGGAGCTGATCGAAGTAGAAAAACAGTTACTTTTAATTAAATTACTTAAACAAAAAGCTAGAAACACTTTATAGTCCGCCGAAGAGGAGTCATACAGATGCGTGTATTTCCGAACCTCTTCAATAAGACGCTCAGTAACTTGGTCGATGTCGATGCTCACCATGTTGTTCTTTTGTGGACTCTGAACTTGCCGGAAGAAGACACCAGAGAAGAAGATGCCGGAAATGCGTAGAAGGAAGTACGATGCTGCCAAACCAACCAATCACAGCGCTTGCGGTCCGGTTGAGTTGACGCGTTGTTACATTTTTGGAGAGGTGCGCCTCAGGCTATGGCGTAGGGTACGCACAGGGTACGCGGCTCTGGTCCTACGCAGAACCATAAACTGACCTTAAATTACGTCACTGGAACGTTATTTGGTACATCGCTGGGACAAAAATATGTGATCCTGGATTAAAAATAGTCTTAAGTAGCAGCACGAGAACAGTTGTGCAAGGCAGCCATTCTTTGTATTATTATTTTGGGTTTACCACAGAAATGTAGGCTATGGCTGCACATATGGGAATAAAACTGAACAGATTGTTGTCATGTACTTGATATTTGACTCGTTAATTTATTAATCTACCCATTCATTCATTGTTGCTTCTAAAATTAATGCGTCGGTCGATTCTGGCTTGAAAAACGTTTTTGATACAATTTTGTTGAAAGCTTCGCTATCTCTACTTTACACGACACGCTCACACTGACGTCACGCAAACCAATCAATCAAACGCGAAATAATCTCATAACTATTTATGATTTTTTTTAAATGAGAACTTACCAAGCCCAACAGCTGTTGAAGGTTTCTCCGGTTTACTCAGGGATTCTTCTTCTTCGGTTGTATGGCGGATTGCGAACCAATTTGAGAGGTGCATACCGCCCCCCACTGTAACGGAGTGCTAAGGAAATTAACTATATCATTCCCACCTGTTTTCAACTGTACAATAATCATATTTTCTGCTAAAATATCGCTTCATAATTAGTTTTTTTTTACTTATCAGCACGCAGCATCCATGGTTCCACAAGAGCCTACAATACATACTGTGGATATCAAAATATAAAAACAATTGCCTGATAAAAGACCATATCTTTTATACAGTATATCCAACTGGGCTAAATTGGTTAAATATTTATTTATTTTCCAAAAACATATTGTTCGGACCTCCGTTTGGAAGAAAATATAAAAACTGGACCTCTTGGAACTTTTATTGAATACCCCTGTCCTACACGCTTCAATTGCAGCCATCAAGTTTCTGTCTGCGTGTTCTTTTATGTATTTGTGAGTTTAAATCAAATTTTTTATAAATGTCTTGCATTATAAGATCTGTCACAAAATGTAAGATGCGTCACAAAATGCCGGAGAATCTGAAATCCTACATGCTTCAATTGTTATATATCTAGCAAACAACACTGATGCTTAGGGCTGCACAATGATTTTTGTTTACATAATATGTGTGTGTGCTGTGTATAATAATTATGCATAAATAAATATACACATATGCATTTTTCTAATAAGTTAGTTATAACTTATTCGTTTACGATGGTTTTATTGGTCCATCTTTTTTACAGTCTATGTACTTGACTGTTGTGCTTTCATGTTAATCGCTTTCATCGCCAACTTTAAACCTGTTTTTTCTAAAAAATTGGGATAGCCATAACTTTTGTTACATACAAGGCATGAACTAAATTAAAAACAGTTTTGGAAACGGCTGGAAACCAGCTTTCATATGCTATCAAAATCTGAAATATGTTTTTCCGGCAAATGATGGTGACGAAAGCTCCCGCCCAGACGAGACTGTGTCCTATTGGCTGAAAACGAAAAATGCTGTGTTCGCCACAGGAACTTAGTTACGACACACGCCTGTGTCATTTGCCGGAAAAACAAGCCTCTCATTTGCCTGGATCTGAGGGATAACGGATGTTAGACATTATCGTTGTCAATATGGACACTTCTCTTAAACAAACCCATCGATCCGCTTCAGAAGACCTTTGTTAAGACCACAGAGCCGTGTCGAGCAGTTCTTTGATCGATGGATGCACTTTTTGGAGCTTCAAAAAGTCGACGCCCATTCACTCCCAATTTACCGCTTGGAAGTAAACTCCGACTGCATTATTCTTCAAGAAGAAAGCCATATTCAGTTAGGATGCCTTGAGGGAGATTAAAACATGGGAAAATTTTGATTTGCTAGTGAAGTATGCCTTTAACTATCTTTTTTGATTTGATTGGTCACCACAACGGCTCTGTAAACAGTAACTCCCACCTTTTTACATTTGATTAGCCAATGGCCACCTTATTTTAACTTTGATGTCCAATGCTAGACCAATATACAGATAGGCTTTCAGGCATTTATTTAAAAAAAAAAAAATTACACACCACAAAAAAATGGCAGGTGCGAGCCACCCTGCGGAGGAAACAGCCAATTTGACCTATCAGTGAGCCCCTCCCCTCGAACGCAGATGAGCCAATGGTAGTTTCATAAGAGTTGCACTGGGACCGGAACTCGGACAACCTCAGCGCCATAGAAAAACATTGTGAGATCCAAACCCTCATCAGTTTTATGGTGTTTAATGCTACAAAAATGATAAAACGATGTGCCTGGGGTACTTGTAACACTAATTCCAGGTGTCCTGGGAGGATGAGGAAAGGAATTTATTTTATTCAATTTCCCAAACCCCCACAAAAAAAAAGAGCAAAATGTGGGTGCAGTAACCCGATTCAATTCCAATCCAGTGAAGACAAAAACGTTTATTTTCTGGTTGTCACACTTTCATGAAGTTATAGTTTCCATCTGCAGATCGTTAATGTCATTTTGTGCTTCAGTATCATATTAAAAATATTAATATTAACAAGATGTGCCACTGCCAATACAATGAATAGGGAAGAATGGAACGCTCAATATGGTCGCTCTAGCTAAGGAAGTCCCGTCTTCCAGTGAAACGAGCCAATCGTCAATCAGTATTGACTGATCATTCTCTGGGGCGGGGCTCTTGTGAGGGCTCTCGCGCATGCACAGTAAATGAAGCGATCTCGAAAAAGGTGATTTTTGGCGCAATTTAATCTTAGCAAACCCAAGTTATGGTACAGTTCATGTCAGGTATAATTATTGATAGGACAAACTGTATGCCGCTTTGTGATTTGTGCCAGCGATTTAAAAAATATCTGCGTTCCCCCATTCACGTAGATAGGACTGTGGACTTGCTATTACATTTACATCTATTCATTTGGCAGACACTTTTATCCAAAGTGACTTACAAATAGAAGAGGATATAAACATTTTGTCAAAACGCTAAACAGTACCGTTAGTTTACAAGCCCATGCTACTAGGGGGATTAAAGCTGGAGTGAGCAAAGGAGAATGAACCATTTCTTTTTTTTTTAGACAGACATACAGACAGTTATTGGTTAGTAAAATAAATGCGGAACAGGTATGTTCTATCTTCTAACCACCCAACTACCTGCCAGCTAGATCCCATCCCCACTCATCTCCTCCAGGCCATCTCTCCATCGGTTGTTCCCGCTCAGACCCACATTATCAGCTCGTCTCTCACCACTGGTACATTTCCCACAGTCTTCAAAGAGGCCCGTATTACCCCGCTACTGAAGAAACCCACTCTTAATCCTGCACTGTTAGAGAACTACAGACTGGTATCACTCCTCCCCTTCACTGCTAAAACTCTTGAACGTGTGGTATGTACCCAGCTCACATCCTTTCTCACCCAGAACAACCTCCTGGACAGCAACCAGTCTGGTTTCAAGAGCGGCCATTCCACTGAGACTGCACTGCTCTCTGTCATTGAAGCCCTGGCAAGAGCCGCCTCTAACTCATCTGTACTTATCCTACTGGATCTATCTGCCGCCTTTGACACCGTTAACCACCGCATACTCCTGTCGACCCTCAGGGCTATGGGTGTCTCTGGAGTGGTGCTACAATGGTTCAGGTCTTACCTCACAGGTAGGTCATTTAGAGTATCCTGGAGAGGAGAGTTCTCCGAGTCCCAACGTCTCGATACAGGGGTGCCTCAGGGCTCAGTGCTTGGTCCGTTGCTATTTTCTATATACACGACATCCCTAGGCTCTGTCATTCGGAAACATGGCTTTTCCTATCACTGCTATGCGGATGATACACAACTCCACCTGTCATTTCAGCCTGACGATCTGACTGTTTCTGCACGCATTTCAGCATGCCTAGCCGACATCTCGCTCTGGATGAACGACCATCACCTGCAGCTGAACCTTGCTAAAACAGAACTGCTTGTAATCCCGGCCGACACAAAGATCGTCACAACTTCTCCATTCAACTGGGCTCATCAACCGTCACATCTTCCAGAACGGCCAGAAACCTGGGAGTGGTGATCGACGATCATCTTAACTTCACTGATCAGGTTGCCAAGCACCACCCAGTCCTGTAGCTTCATCCTCCACAATATTAGGAAAATTAGATCTTTCCTATCCGAGCATGCTACGCAAGTCCTAGTCCAGGCTCTTGTTCTGTCCAGACTGGACTACTGCAATGCGCTACTGGCTGGACTTCCAGCACAACCAAACCTCTACAGATGATCCAGAATGTAGCAGCAAGAGTGGTCTTCAATGAACCGAAGAGAGCGCACGTCACTCCTCTCTTCATTAAGTTACATTGGCTCCCTATAGTCGCTCGAATCAAAATCAAGATTCTACTCCTGGCCTACAAGACCACCACTGATTTGGCACCCCCTTATCTTCACTCGCTAATGCAGACTTATATACCTGCCAGATCTCTACGCTCTGCAAACAAACAACGCCTTGTGGTGCCATCCCAAAAAGATTAAAAAAAATCTCTCCCACATACCTTCTCAGGATCGGTTCCACATTTGTGGAATGATCTGCTCGCTGCTACAAGATCAGCAGATTCTGTAGCCATCTGAAAACACATCTCTTCCGTCAACACCTGACTGATCAGTTCTGACTTCTATCTCTTTTCTACTCTTTCAAAAAAAAATATCTTAGCTCTGTATACTGTGGTAGGCTATATGAGACCAGTTTTCTTTTATTGCACTTATGCTTTTTGTTGTCCTTATGTTGTTCCAATTGCTTCCATTGTTTCCCTCATCTGTAAGTCGAATGGGATAAAAGCATCTGCTAAATGACTAAATGTAAATGTAATGTTTTGAGCTGTTCTTTGAAAGTTGTGAAGGATGCTGCAGTTCGGGTGGAGGCTGTTAATTTATTCCATCACAGGGGAACCGAATGAGTAAAGGTTTTTGCAAGCGATTTGGTGCCTCGCTGTGATGGAACAACCAACTATTAACTGCCCAGAGGCATTGCAAACATGGCCGCCGAGTGGCACGACTTCCATAAACGGACTTTGGTATCGTATCTCTGGCTAAAGTTAGTTAAAGTCCCAGTGATAATAAAAATGACAAGTCTTATTTTTGTCATGAAATATTGCAGCATTTATAGTAAATAGCTTATCAATGTGGGTCATATTCTTTTTAAAATTCATGTACCCTCATAATCTTCAGTTAAAATCTGAAAATGCACTTCTGCCCTGAAATGATTATCCATTTCAAATGATGTAAATTAGACGGCTTGGGCAGAGCATCCGTTAACTCCATTTCAAAATCAATGCAACAGCTGTTTTTACACATCCAATCAATTCGCAGTGCAAAACACAAGCCACGCCCACTAATTGTCTCCTTTGAAATTCCTTTTCACTCGGAAATGTGTCAGAATATGGAAGTAAAAACGATCGCAACTTCCGGTTCACGGGGACTTTAAGTTAGTGAGTCCATGCTAACTTACAAACCTAAATAGCTAACTGTTCTCACAGCATGTACACTGTAGGTCATAAACGAAGGTCTACATTTCAGTGTCTCTCCATATTAAACTGGTTAAATTTAATTTAATCTTACCCTGTGGTACATGAACAGACTGACAGTTCAAGGGGAGGAGTTTACAGATGCTCCGACCAAGCAGTCTAACATACGTCATTTAAAATGGATAGTCATTACAGGAATTTAGTGCATTTTCAGATTTTAACTATAGATTATGAGGGCAGACAAATTTTGAAAAGAGAATGGCCCACATTGATAAACTATTTGCAATAAACGCTGCAATATTTCGTAAAAAATAAGAAATGTTTATTAATTTCACTGGGACTTAAAAAAACAATATAATGCATTTCGTGTTACTTTGAGTGTTGGATTTAAGGTCTTTGCTTACTCTGACAAGTTTTGACAATGTTTTTTCTGTCAGTAAACATCTTGATCCATTAAAAGTTTTTCAACACGTAGGCAGTAGTGTGACTTGTCTCCAGGAATCTGGCTGAGTGAAACGCTTCACAATAGGAATACTTTTAATGTTTTTCCCTTTATGGATAAACTGGTACTGCTTCACTAGCTCTAATAATAGGCATACCACACTCAAAGAAGACACACATTTCTCTTTTACGTATTTCTGTTACGACCACAGGCATGATCTAAGGGTTTTTAAGTCGCAACATTTAAAAAATGATCGGTGGCGAAGACAAACGCAAAAAACAAATAAAGTTAAAGAATTTATTAAATACAAAGGTGCAAGTAACAATGTGTAAAGAATATAATAATATTGTTGCAAAAATGATAATAATAACGAAATAATATTATTAATAAAGAAGGATGCCAATAATAAGAAAAGGTGTGGCTATTTACAATATATATACAACAACAAGAAACGAAAAACACAAGACCAAGGGAAAAGGGACGAGAGTGGTGCCAAATGAAAGAAAATAACAAAACAGGGGAAACTAACTTATTTTAATGCCCTCTAATCTAAGCTAATAATAAATTAAACAAAAGTTCAGCGTACTAATGCCTTATTTAAGCTACACTAACTAGTCCACATAAAACATACATGGGGTGGCACTCACTCCTAAACTAGTGTGTCTTATACAAAAGATGATACAAACCTACGTGTGCACACTGTATGTCGCACGACCTCTTACCTGTCTGCTTTTTCCCCGGTACACAGGGAAAACGAGACACCAACAACATCCAATGAACAAAACAAGGACAAGAGAATACCAATGAACAAACAAGTATGTTGTGGGACAAGACTGGTGAAACAAAAGAACTAAAAGACATAAAAAGGCACACAATGTTCACTCCAGGGGGAAGTGGTGACCTAGTGGTTAGAGAGTCGGACCTGTAACCAGAAGGTGACCGGTTCGATTCTCAGGGCCAGAAGGTAACGACTGACGTGCCCTTGAGCAAGGCACCTAACCCCTGCAGTGATAGCTGCCCACTGCTCCGGGTGTGTGTGTGTGTTCACTACTCACTGGATGGGTTTAATGCAGAGGTCACATTTAGGTTATGGGTCACTTTCACTTAAAACTGACTTTTAGCCATGCCTCCACTCTTGAGTCCACGGACCCAAGAGAGAATGTCTCAAAGGGCAACAAGCTGGGCTTGGCATCGGCCTCTGCTTCACCACCAGCGGTACTACCCTGTTCGTCCTCCTCCTCTCGGCACTGCTACTGTATGCCCAACACTAGATCGGCAGCCTCAATATCCTCATCACCTGACGCAGGCAGAACATTTAATTCAACCAAGCGTTGTAAAATAACACTTTTCATTTCAGGTTTTCGCATTTGTTTGCCCAGAGAAATCTGATAATGCTCAGCTAGTATTACAAGTTCTGGTTTTCTGCACAAACCAATCTGTTCCACAGTAGGGTTGTTAATAAAATCCTGTAAATTAAACAGTGCCATAATGCCTGACAAACACAGCCACACTAACGCACAACGCGGCATAAACAAGCAGACCACCAACAACCGGCCAAAACAAATGCCAAAACAAAATGTCGGATGCCACCGGAGAACACACACCCAGGGGAATGTATTCAAAAATATATCCGGGAACCTGTTCATTTTGATCCCGGACGAGCCCCCATTAAATGTTAAACGCCTGGGGTCGTAACATTTAATGGGGGCTTAAAATGTTACAGTTACGTTGCCAAGCAATGAAAAGCTTTTTCCACAAAAAAGGCTCTACATTTGCATTATTTTCGCTGCGTTTATTTACTTGTGATGGAAAAACACATGTTTTGACAGACAAATGGCCGTTCTCCAGAGTGTGAGTACATATTGAAGGTCTGGGAACCATGGGTTCAACCATGTAGTTTATGCTGTAAACCTCACAAGAATCTTTATGAATTTTTTTTGTCACCATGCCAGCTTTCTTTTTCGATCAGACGGCATGGTCGCTCTCCAGTGTGAATTCTCATGTGGATCCTAAAATGACTTAGGTTTGCGAAACTTTTCCCACACTGAACACATGGTATGGACTCCCTCCAGGGTGGATTTTCATGTGGTCATAAAGATTATAATTCTTTCTAAAGCTCTTTCCACATTAAACACAGGCGTATGGGCGCTCTCCAGAGTGAATTCTAATGTGTTCATTAAGTGCACCACTTTGTCTAAAGCTCTTTCCACACTGAGGACATGTGTAGGGGCACTCTCCAGTGTGAATTCTCTTGTGGACAATAAGCGCACTACTCCTTCGAAAGCTCTTTCCACACTGAGGACACGGGTATGGGCGCTCTCCAGTGTGAATTCTCATGTGGTTTTTAAGTGTATCACCCTGTTTAAAACTCTTTCCACACTGAGGACACGGGTACGGACGCTCTTCAGAGTGAATTTTCATGTGGACATGAAGCGGACCCCTCTGTTTAAAACTCTTTCCACACTGAACACACGTGTACGGGCGCTCTTCAGAGTGAATTTTCACGTGGTCATTAAGCATACTACTCTGTTTAAAACTCTTTCCACACTGAACACACGTGTATGGGCGCTCTTCAGAGTGAATTTTCCTGTGGTCATTCAGCATATTTCTCCGTCTAAAACTCCTTCCACACTGAGCACAGGTGAATGGACGCTCTTCAGAGTGAATTTTCATGTGTTCATTAAGCGCACCATTCTCACTAAAACTCTTTCCACACTGAACACACGTGTATGGACGCTCTCCAGTGTGAATTCTCATGTGGTCATTCAGCATATTTCTCCGTCTAAAAGTCTTTCCACATTGAACACATGAGTATGGGCGCTCTCCAGAGTGAATTCTCATGTGTTCATTGAGCGCACCACTTTGTCTAAAACTCTTTCCACACTGAGGACACGGGTACGGGCGCTCTCCAGTGTGAATTCTCATGTGGTTTTTAAGTGCATCACTCTGTATAAAACTCTTTCCACACTGAGGACACGGGAATGGGCGCTTTCCAGAGTGAATTTTCATGTGGACATGAAGTGGACCACTCTGCTTAAAACTCTTTCCACACTGAAGACACGTGTACGGGCGCTCTTCAGAGTGAATTTTCCTGTGGTTTTTAAGCATCCTACTCAGTTTAAATCTCTTTCCACACTGAAGACACGGGTATGGGCGCTCTTCGGAGTGAATTTTCATGTGGACATGAAGCGGACCCCTCTGTTTAAAACTCTTTCCACACTGAACACACGTGTACGGACGCTCTTCAGAGTGAATTTTCATGTGGACATGAAGCGGACCCCTCTGTTTAAAACTCTTTCCACACTGAACACACGTGTACGGACGCTCTTCAGAGTGAATTTTCATGTGGTCATTAAGCAGACTTCTCTGTTTAAATCTCTTTCCACACTGAACACATGGGTATAGGCATCCTCCTTTAATGTGAGTTCTTATGTGACGTGCAAGATGTCCTTTGTACAAGAAATGTTCTCCACACTGAGGGCAGGTGAAAATCTTTTCTCCAGTGTGGACTCTTATGTGCAGCTCAAAGTCTGTTTTCAAAGCAAAGCCCTCTTCACACTGAGGGCATGTGAACGTCTTTTCTCCAGTATGGATTTTTACATGCAAATCAAAGTCACTTTTCAATGCAAAAACATCTTCACAATGAGGGCAAGTAAAAGATTTTTTTGTGTTCGTCCTTTGCTCTGTATTTGTCATTTCCGAGCAACCAGAAGATATTTCTTCCATTTTTAAATCATGATTTTTCTGATACTGATGGGTCTCCTCCACTCCATTCAGTTCATCACTTTCATCTTTCAGCCCCACCAGGTCTGAAATGAAACGAGAAAACATATAAGTTTTTGTGATATTTCTATTAAGATCTTTTCTGTCATTCTCTAACCATTACATCATTAAATACAATTCGACATATATGCTACAGGTATGTACATTATTCTATTTAAAACAACATTCAATAAATCTGGAAATTTGATCCTAATGTATCATCATTAAAGCCACAGTATGCAACACTTTTGCAGTAAAATATAAAACACAATCTTGCATGTTTTTTTTCTAGACAGGTGAGCAACCATTTAGATTCCTTTACTGACAGAAAGCTTATGATTATTATATCGACCAACAAGATTAGCCTTATTGTTTGAATGTCTTTTTCCTAATTTAGCACGAGTGTCATGTATTAATTTATTCGGTTTCAATTTATTTATAAAAGACTATTAAAACAACAGGGCGCTGTGCCAAAGTGCTGTACAGACAAAAAGTTATTCAGAAATAAAGATGTAGTAATAAAAATGACTAACACACACAATGCCACAACACACTGCAGTCTTGAAAGATATGCAAAGAAGGTAGGCCTTCAGCCGACTTTTAAAACAGTTTAGAGTTGGTGCAAGTCTAATTTGAGAGGGTAAACTGTTCCATCTCTTCGGTGCTGCTAGTGCAGAAGTCTGATCACCCTTACACTAGGCTTTACCCTCATTTAGACAATTCATCAGGGAGTCCAGAGCATTGTCGTTGTTTTTCTCATTGGCAAATAAATTTGTGTGTCGTCAGCATAGAAGTGAAAAGAAATCCCATAATTGTCCCTAAAGGTAAAATAGATAAATAAAATAAAACAGGAGCAAGGATGGATCCTTGAGGAACTCCACAGTTAAGCAGCGCAGAACTTGGTTTAGCTCAGCCAGCAAATCAGATAGAAGAAGACTGCAACGGACTGTTAGGACAGCTGAAAGGATAATTGGTGTTAACCTGCCCAACCTTCAGTACTTGTATAACTCCAGAATGAATAAACGGACAGGTAACATCATCACAGACCCCTCTCACCCCGGCCACAACCTGTTTGCACTTCTCCCCTCGGGCAGATGTTACAGATCTCTGTCCATCAGAAAATCTAGGCATAAAAACAGTTTTTTGCCCCAATGCCATTTCCAGCTTTAACAGCCAATACAGAAATTACTTATTTAAGTTTATTATTTATTCTTCCTGTAACTTATTGCTTCAATCGTTTCAAAGTTTATACAACATTACCTCTAGTTTTACTTATTTATACTCACTAATTGTTCTTCCAGTTTTTCATGTCACGTATATACGTATAGTATGTACCAAGTGCTCAAAAAAAACACAACAAATTCCTTGTGTATTTGCACACACTTGGCCAATAAAGCGAATTCTGATTCTGAGAAGAAGAGAAAGCCTGGCCCAAATTGATGGACTTCTATTAGACAAGAAAGAACTAAACCATTTAAGAAACCAGTTACATTTAAGGGGGAAACATAGTCCAGAATGGAAGAGCAAGACGAGTTAAAAAAATCGGTCAGCATCTCCACGTCCAGATGAGGTGGAGCGTGGAGGATTATTCAAAGGTGTAGTAGAAGGATCACTAATGAACAGATTTACGAAGCCTTCAACAGCAGTAGAGTCTAGTTTTCGCAACAAATCGAGAAGCGACACAAGGCTTGCTAAACTCATGATTAATTCAGATCTCGAAAGTAAGTAATTTATGGTCTGAGAATGCCACATCATCTAATACAATATTGGAAACTGATAGACCATGCAATTGTACAAGATCTAACGTGTGACCATGTAAGTGAGTGGGCTCATGCAGTTAAACGAGTCAATAAGATTTAAAAAGTCTTTGGCTAATGTATCAGATGGGCAACAGACATGGATATTGAAATCACCCAGTATTAAGTAAGAGTCTACCGTACTTGGGGAAAAGTCCAGTCACCAAGTAGGCAAACTTCTGAATAAAATCCTTATTGGGTTTAGGTGGCCGATATATTAATGCCCACTCTATAAGAGTCAGTTTGCGTCTTTATTTTGGAACAACTGCATGTTCAAAACTCGTCCCCTCAATCCGGGATTATTAATAAAATTACAATTCGGTGGAACAAGTTCAAAAAAGAGACTCGGAGGAGAGTGCTATATGGAAGTCCCGCTGCACATTTGACGTTGAGGATAAAATGGACGATAACAAGCAAGACCTCACCGCAACCTGCCACACTTTCTGGGGTGCTTCCTCCGACGCAGAGGGCATGATAACCGGCACAGGTGAGCAGGACAAAACAATGAGGCCGGACGGTGGTTAGCACCTGGCCCCCACATCTCAACAACAGGCCGGTAATCCATAAAGTTTTTCATGTCCAGAAGTATTTATCATACACTAGAATCGTACACTAGACTGGCCGCAGGGTATTGAGCCGCAGAAAAGGAAACGCACACTAGTAACAATAGTACATACCAGTAGCGAACCCTCAGTGCCCTCTAGGTCATCGCCAAAAATGCTTTATATTTAGGTGTGCAGAATTATTAAGAAAGATTTCTTTTACAGGTAGTAAAAAAAGACATCCAGGTAGGTTGAAGTTCTGGAAAATGTTGTCACGGGAGGCTAAATGGTTCCTCATGGTTTCATACCATATTCTTCCAATTCTTCATTCTTTTGCAGTTAAACTGCACATCGGAAAACCATGAGCGCTAGGGGCAGGCCCCTGCCCGGTCCACGTGACCGTCATGGGCAGTCGGATCCTCCCCGCTCAGCGCTTCGGCCTCCAGGGGGGCCCTCCGGGGCTCTCAGACAACCGGTCTTTTCCAAAGCGTCCGCCACCGGCAGCCATGTGGCGGTCTGAGGGGGGAGACCCACCTCAGCGCTTTCGTCCGACCCCACGAAATGCCTTTCCGTGTTACGGCCGCTACAGGGCCACCCCTCCCCGCCTCAGAGGGAAGGACCCGCGCACGCGCCTATCAGCGGTGGGTGCTGCTGCCCCACCATGCAATGCTTCATATAACATAGATTCACATGATCCATATGTGACTTAAATAATATATATAAATTATGCAACAAAATCTCCATATGAAAGAAAAGAAATAAAGAGCAGAAAGTAGGGCTGCACGATATTGAGAAAATATGCGATTTTGTTGTTGAATATTGCGATAACGATATTTCTTGCGATATAACATTTCCTAGAGAAATGCTATTTTTATTAGCTATTTTTTATTATTATTTATATATGTAATTATCATACTGAAATAACACTACAGTGTGTGTTCAATTCAACAGGACTTTTATTTTGACAGGTTTTCTGGGAAGGCTATTGTTTGCCAATAGCTTCACTCAAACAGTAAAGCGCTTGTAATATAAACTCTCGGAGCAACTCTGGAGATGAAGTTCATGTGTTCATGTCCTCATACAGTGCAGACGCAGATAAATCCTCGACCATCACTCGTGTTGTATGTTAAACTGCACATAATTCACTCAGACACGCAGAACAGATGACATTGAAATAACAGGATTCCGCGTTCGTATCTAGTTAACGTACGTTACATGGACTCAGTGCAGTGCACTATTGATTATTGTTACACACAAACAAACACAACCACGACAAATGCACTTCACACATACACGCAGCTCTGTCTAATGCACATATTCGTATTATTCTACTGTACATATATGTCACACTGTTGTTATAAAAAGTTTTTCAAGGTACTTGTCCGGTCGGGCAAGCAAAATTCTCTCACTTGCCAATACAAAGCATTCACTTCTCCCGGACAAGCGTTAATGTCGAGCCCAGCAAAATATTGCCATATTTCAGACGTAACGTATCGTTCTTTTTAGGCACAAGTTCGTCGCTGTCATTTTCCTCGCTCGTCTCTATTCCTGCCATATTTATTTTCCGCTCTCTGCTTTGAGCCGCTAGGTTCACCTTTGGACCCGCGGTCTAGCCAATAGTATAATAGCACTTACATGGCAGGTATAAAGATAGTAATGCCCCTTCTGATTGATCCAATGTGGACAATCTAAGCATACAACACACAAATGATTGACACATGATACAAATTTAATTTATCGCAACTCTCTGCGATATGGATATATTTGTAGTCAATGTGTCTCATGTGCAGCTGCTTTGTAACAATGAAAATTGTAAAATATAAATATATTGTTATTGTTTGTATATACTATATAAATAAAGTTGAGTTGGGATATCGCATATACTATTATCGAGGTAACGATAATTTTTCGATATATCATGTAGCCCTAACAGAAAGTATTATTTCATAAACATTAGCACCACTTACCACTATGCATTGCAATACAGCACGAGCACAAAATACATCATCAAGTTGACCATGTCAAGCATGAGAAGCCAACACGTTTAACATGGTAAAGAAGTCAGAATGCATGAAACACTGTTGCACCACCCCTTTAATGAGAAATCAATCATGGACACCAACCTGTTTGTTCCTCAGTATCTTCATTTTTCAATTTGCATCGGTCTGAATCGATCGTGTCCTCACGGTCTTCTTTTACATTCTCCATTTTGGCACACAGGTTTGATAGTGTTTGTTAGTCCTACTTTTGGATGAAGCAGCCCCTTCAACTGTAAAATAATTTGTAGGAACAGATGTGCCGAAATCAATAAATACATTTGTTAATTTTCACATAACCACCTTTAACAAATAATTCCAAAAAGTGTGAAAATACAGTTTGATTGTAGTTAATATACGTACAACGTTCTTTTTTTTCTTTTCCCTTCTCTATACATTCCTTCACTATAAAGATTTTATTGCTTTAAGCAAACAAAACAATAAACCTACAGGTACCAAAACAACAAGACTATCAGAGAGCTATCCTTCAAAGATGTTGGTGCTGCTGCCCCAGCATGCAATGCTTCATATAACATAGATTCAGATGATCCATATGTAACTTAAATTATATATATATGCAACAAAATCTCCATATGAAAAAAAGAAATTGCGTTTCAATACATTAGCATTTAATTTACCGGACACAGCAATAAGCATGCTTGCAAAGTTAACTTATCGTTTTTGCTATTTAACAAAACATTTAACATTATTCTTATTTACAGATAGTGCAGCTTTGAAATAGATAATAATTAGTTTGATTAAAAACATTTAACGTTACACTTCATGGATTATATATACAGTATATAAACAGCAAGCGTATGAATGCCCGCCCACGCACGCTATGAACACTTCTCACGGAACACTTGCATTGACGTCACACAGTTGCCTGTCAATCAAACGCGTACGGATTGATTTATCCCTCATAAGCTGTCATAACATTTTGTTATTTCGAAAATCACAACTTACCATTTTACAGTTGGCTGCTATTGCGTTTCCTTCTTCTTCTTTTGGTTTTATGGCAGGTTTGCCAACCAACCGAAGAGGTACATACCGCCCCCCACTGTAATGGAGTGTTTCTCCCGTATACCCCACATCAAATATTCTATGTGTGACCCTGGATCACAAAACCAATCTTAAGTAGGACGGGAACATTTTTAGTAAAAGACAAAAATACATTGTGTGGGTCAAAATTATTGATTTTTCTTTTATGCCAAAAATCATTAGGATATTAAGTAAAGATCATGTTCCGTGAAGATATTTTGTAAATTTCCTACCTTAAATATATAAAAACTTTATTTTTGTGAGTGGATGGTCTGCCACAGTGCCCCTGATTAACAACTTCAAAGGCAATTTTCTCAATATTTTGATTTTTTGCGCTCTCAGATTCCAGAGTTTTAAACGGTTGTCTCAGCCAGATATTGTCCTATTTTAACAACTCGTATATCTATAGAAAGTTTATTTATTCAGCTTTCAGATTATGTAAAAATCTCAATATCGAAAAATTGACCCATAAGACTGGTTTTGTTGTCCAGGGTCACATATTTGAAATTAATAATGCCTTTTTTATACATTATCTGTATATTAAATGAATTAGTAAATTAGTTAAGATGTGGAGGGTGATGAAACCAAGCTGACGTTAGCTGCTAATTTAATTCTGTTATATAGGGTAGAAATTAGACTTTTAGTTACAATAGAGAAAGAGATGATAAATAAAACTTTATTTTTTGTGGTTAAGATGCTAATATGAAAATAAAAAAACAAGAGCTAAAACAAGATTAAAGTTCAGGGCCCGTATTCTTAAAGCTTCTAAGAATCCTCTAAGAAAGCTCTTAATTTAGCTTAAAAACCTCTACGTGGGAGTCTTGGCTTAACTGCCACCGTCCCGTATATGGGACGCTGTGCTTGCTTCAATATTGCACATGTAATTTCTAATCGAATCATGACAAACTATATATTATCGGAAAGATCTAAGACTCTAGAATACAGATTTCTTTGGTGTTTTTTGTGTATGTAGGAAGAGTAATTGTTTCTTTTTATAAAGAGTGTGCTTAGATTTTTTTATGGCCTTTTACATACCACAGACCCGCCGCTGGGTCGAAGTTATTTTGTTGAAAATTCTGATCTAATCATGACAAACTAAATATTGTTGGAAAGGTCTTAGACTCTAGAATACACATTTGATCAGTGTTTAGAAGAATAATTTATCTAGGAAAAGAAATTGATACATTATGATGATTTATTCATAAATTAATGTGTATCAAAAGTATAGTTTCATACAAATGTATTGTTTTTATATTGTTTCTGTGCTTTTTTATTATGTTTAATGTGTCTGTTAATTGGAAAAGTAAAAAAAGCAATGTCAAATTTCAAGCGCTCAAGTCATCTGAGATCTGAGGCCATCTGTAGTATAACAGATGGGCAGTTGTGGCCTAATGGTTAGAGAGTCGGACTCGTGACCAGAAGGTTGCCCAGGGCCGGCGGGTAACAACTGAGGTGCCCTTGAGCAAGGCACCTTACCCCTACTTGCTCCCCGGGCGCTGCAGTGATAGCGGCCCACTGCTCCGAGGGTACGTGTGTTCACCACTTGCTGTGCGTGTTCACTACTCTCTGGATGGGTTAAATGCAGAGGTCACATTTCGTTGCCTTGTACTTGTACATGTGCAATGACAATAAAGTTGAATCTAAATCTAAATCGAAAAATAACAAGCTGAAACTCTGGCCATTGGTGATCCACATCCACACTATCTCATTTAAAGAGATACAAGCAAAATCGGTGCATTTTTACACACACTCAAAAAACGGGCAACTTCAACATTCTATAATAAATGATCCGCTGGGTATTTTGAGCTAAAACTTCACATACACACTCTGGGGACACCAGAGACTTATTTCACATCTACACTGTAAAAAATGTCAGTAGATTTAACAGTAAAATACCGTATAAATGCTACAGTATAAAACCGTATTTCATAAAACATGCGAAACCCGTAGAATTTACAGTGGAAATCTGTAATTAGTTTTACGGAGTAAGACTGTACATTTAACAGGTAAAAACATATGAAAATACGGTTTATTGGAGTAAAACATTACAGTACACTGTATTATTTGCCGTAAAAAAAGAACGTCTTAAAAATATTCTTATTACAAATAGGCTACATAAACATATCTGACTCCCCTGTGCAGTGTGCACTTAAACCAGTTTTAATATGTGTTATAAAATCATCTTTTTCTGTGTAAAGTTGTAATATAATGACTTCTATACATTGTTTAGCTTAAATTGTCTGCCTAAACCCCCCAAAAAATTTCACCTTGACATTTGTCACTTTTGATAATTTAAATATTGTTTTTATGTAATTAGCAGTGCTTTTACATTTTTAGATTGTGTGAAACAAATTTTTTGTCTCTGAACTCAAGAATGTATTTTATGGTAAAGCAATCAACTCAACAAGCATTTAAAACATAACCGTTAAGCATCATCCAATCAAGATATACGTTGCGCCTTGGCTTCGTGAACAAAGGATGTGATTGGTTGAATACTCATTGGCGCGGAGCACACAGTAACGTAAAGTTTGCGTTCCCGCGTTTCAACAGTGACGATTCTGATGAAGCACTGTCGGAGCTGAACTACAAATCAGTGGAATATATATATATATATATATGGCATTGTGCATTTTGGTAAGTTGGATTTAACGGTTTTAGCAGTGTGTGATTTTAAACACGAGTAGAATGTACACTGTTTTCATGGGGCATAAACATATTTAACTAGCCAGCGCATGTAGGCAGACTTGCAAGTCCTAAAGCGTGAGAGCTCTTGATCCGTGGAAATATTCTGTAAAATATATGTTTGTTAAGTACTTTTGCTAAATAGAATCAAGCAGTGCATCGTTTTAAATACGAGTAAGTTAGCATGTAGGCTACACTGTTTACACGTGTCTGGCAGCGGATGTAGTAAAACTCGCAAGCTCTAGATGTCCTGCCCAGTTTGTGAAATATAATTTATGTGTTTGAAACCGTAGTAGAGTGTGTATTTATTCACGTAGTTTAAATGTTTAGCTGTCAGTTCTGTGTGATATCAGTGCAAATCCTTAGGTAGCATGTTTTACATAACAAACTTCACCTTAAACCACGGTGCGTGTTCAAGTGTGCATTTTTACCGTAAACAAAATAGATTCACGTGTTGCTACTCCACATGCCCTTGCTGTCACAAAACTAGAAGTTTTGAGAGTACAGAAATGGTTGCTCAGAGGATGTGAAAGGCATGATTCTTCTACCTCTCTCCTGTTTTGATGAGAAAGAGGAGCTCCTCCATTATGTAGAAGAGACAAGCCTGGCAAAGGATGTGGAGTTAGAAAACCTGCCTGTGACGCCTTGCATTATTGTGTGTGTGGTAAGTGAACGTTTTGTTAATATACAGTAGAACCCTAAAGCTTTAATGATTAAATGTTTAACTATAAAGTTGAGTTTATAAGTTTACATGCCCCTTGCAGAGTATGCAAAATGATAGGGATTAAAGTGATAGTTCACCCACAAATGAAAATTCTGTCATCATTTACTCACCCTCTTATCATTTTAAACTAGAACACAAAAGAAGATATTTAAAAAAAATGCTGGTAACCGAACAGCAGTGGCACCCATTCATTTCTATTGTATGGACACGAAACCAACACAAGTCAATGGGGGCCAGTTAACAACATTCTTCAAAATTGTGTTCTGCAGAAGAAAGTCATACAGGGTAAATGCTGAGACAATTTTAATTTTTGGTGAACTATCAATTTAAGAAATAAGATACAAATCATACAAATTGCAATTTTTAATTAGTTCTGCACAGAACAAACTGTTCCACATAATATATGTTTTTACATATATTCCACAACACAGATTAATAACTCGGTTTACACAAATCTAAACTTTAGAACTGGTTTATTTCTATTATTTCTAAAATCTATTTTGTGAAATGGTTATTTCAGGGCAGTACTAAATAAACTGCAATTTGTATAATATTCTTGCCATACTGTATATGTAAATACACAATAATCTTACGTTCATAAATTTATGTATATTGCATTGAAATGTATCTACAGGACCCTCCTGCTATGCTGCTGTCCGATTCATGCTAGCTGTGGACCGCAAGATTGTGAATGATGACATCACTTCTTTCATCTCTGCTGTTTGCCTAATGTTCTGCAGTTATTACTGCTCCAAAATTAACTACCCTACTGAACTGGCGTCAGTGCTTGAATTCCTGCAAAGGTATGTAAAGAGACTTAGGAGGGGAGATTCATTACGGTGTAGCTTCATTTACAGACTTATAAATGTTTTTTTTTTCTTTTCAAGGTGTTTTTTTCATCCTCAATCCGGAGAAAGGGAATAAAGGAGGTGGAAAAGAAAAACAAAAAGCTACTCCCAGTCTTCACCCTAATCGCTGACCTTTCTGATCATGAATGGCGAGAGACTTTGTAAAGGTGGTCTGCAGACTGTTTCCAAGTTTATACTCGGGGTGAGAGACTTTGTAAAGGTGGCCTACAGACTGTTTCCAAGTTTTAATCTCTTAAAGGGTTATTTCAGGCTTGAATCAAATTTTCCCCATGTTTTACTTACCCTCAAGGCATCCTAAGTGAATGTAACTTTCTTCTTGAGGAATAATGGAGTCAGAGTAATAATACCACGTATCCTTTTACTTCCAAGCAGTAGAATGGGAGTGAATGGGGGGCAATTTTTTAAATCTCCAAAAAGTGCATCCATTGATCAAAGAGCGGCTCGACACGGCTCCGTGGTCTTAACAAAGGTCTTCTGAAGCGAATCCATGCGTTTGTTTAAGAGAAATATACATATTGACAACGCTATAAAGGATAATGTCCAACATCCGCTGCAGGCGAGCGAGAGGCTTGTTTCTCCGGCAAATGACGCAGAGTCTTCACCCTAAGTAAGTTCCTGTGACGAACACAGCATTTTTCGCCAATATAAACACCGCCTCTTCTGGGCGGGAGCTTTCGTCGCCATCATTTAACGGAAAAACAAGCCTCTCTTTCGCCTGCAGCGGCTGTTAGACATTATCCTTAATAGCGTTGTCAATATGCATATTTCTCTTAAACAAACGCATTGATTCGCTTCAGAAGACCTTTGTTAAGACCACGGAGCCGTGTCGAGCCGTTCTTCTTTCATCGATGGATGCACTTTTTGGAGCTTCAAAAAATCCCCCCCATTCACTCACATTCTGCCGCTTGGAAGTCAAAGAATACGTGGTATTATTACTTTGATTGCATTATTCTTCAAGAAGAAAGTCACATTCACTTAGGATGCCGTGAGGGTAAGTAAAACATGGGGAAATTTTGATTTTAAGCATGAAGTATCACTTTAAAGGGATAGTTCTCCCCAAAGTGAAAATTCTGTCATTTCCTCACTCTCAGGTTCTTCCAAACCTGTATACATTTTTTGTTCGGTTAAACAAAAAGGAAGCTATTTATAAGAATGTCAGTAACCAAACAGATCTTATCCCTCATTTACTGCCATAGTAGGGAAAAAAAATACTATGGGAGTCAATGGGGGATGAGATCTGTTTGGTAAATGACATTCTTACAAATATATTCCTTTGTGTTTAGCAGAACAAAGAAATATATACAGTACAGGTTTGACATGACAAGAGAGTGAGTAAATGATGACAGAATTTTCATTTTTGGGTGAAGCATCACTTTAAATGTAGACTGGACTGAACGATTTTAATTAAACCACTGTATACCAGTTGAAACACGAGAACAGAAAAATGCACTAATATTTTGTCTTAAATGCCTGCCAGTCTTTATTAAAGATACTTGGGACCTCACTGATGTCTTTGTCTTTTATAGATTTTGATGGGTTTTGATGATTTGATTTAGGTTTGCAAATGTAAGATATTTATCAATTAGTTTAACAGTAATTTTAATAGTTTCTTAAAGGTTAAATCTGAATGTTTAGCAAATAATTATAGAGTTTAACTGTAATTATTACAACATAAACCTTTAAATTAGACAGTGCTGAACTGTAAAAAAGATGGTTATGAACCGTAATTAATACAATGTAAATCCTGGAATTTGACAGGTATAAACTGTTTTTATAACAGCATAAACAAGTAAATTAGACAGTTATGAACCGTAAAAAAGAAAATTATTAACTGTAAAATATACGGTACAGTGGGTGCAATCCCGTAAAACCAATAACGTTGCAACCGTACTTTTGACGGTAAAGTTCTGGCAACCACAGCTGCCGGTTTTTTACCGTAAAATTTACGGAATATTTTTTACAGTGTAGTAAAACCATTCGAACAACCTCTCCTTTAAACAACATGTTAAATGTTACACCTAGTCTAGTGGTGGTTCAGCAGGAGTGGCAGAATTTTCTGCCCTAGAATCTGTACGAATTGCCCAAACAAATTTAAAAACTGTTTATTAAAATTTTCTTCCACTCTTAACTTGGCTGCTTCAGCTTCTGCCTGTAAACAAGAAATTCATTGTGGTTGCTGGGATTGTGCATCCTTTTCCCTAATATATATATACACACACACATTTAACAACCATTTCCATTAAAGTAATTAAATAATGAAACATCAATTGTCATTTGGCCACTAAATCGAATATTTATAAAATCTACCAACCACATTTGTAAACCTGTACTGGTGTGTTTTATTTCAGTTAATATTAATACTTTAAAATGGCATTACGTGTTATCATTTTCTTATAAAAAATGTGCTTGTATGATGCTCTAACATATTAAAACAAAATAAGCAGAAGAAAAAACTCGGAACTAAAGTTGATTTCTTTGACAGACATGCACTCATTGTGCGTGCCTTTAAATTGTTAATTGTTTTTATCTCTATCTGTGCCAAAAATATCTTTTACCAAGACTGCGGCGGGATTGTTGCTGGGTGAGATGAGGGCAGGAACTTCATGTGTAGGTGACTCTTGTGGTGTAGCACTAACAGTCACAAAAGGCACTGGTGTTAGGGAATGCAGTGGCGATGCAGAATTAGAGTTTGCAGAAGAGGATGGACTTTCCTGGTCATTACTCTCCGTGTGTAAATGCAAGCATCCCGTAAACAGTTAAAAAGCTTAAGAAACAGGTACATAATTGGATAATTATACAAGCGCAAATGTATCATCTACTGACCAAACAGCCTCAGACATTTCTTAAACGAAGTAACTTGTAGCTTAATAGGCTAACGCGCTTTGTTTACTTATTTCAGTGATGAGCGCTGTTGACAGCAGAAACTGGTATCTAGGCAACCAACGAGTGACCACTCCACGCATTTTATCAGGAAAATTCCGGGCCGAGAATGCTTTGTAATCGTCCTGTGCCGAGCCAGGCTCACGTGGAAACAGGCTCTTAATTTAGCTTAAAAACTTCTACGTGGGAGTCTTGGCTTAACTGCCACTGTCCCGTATATGGGACGCCTGTGCTTGCTTCAATATTGCACATGTAATTTGGTCATTATCAGGAAATTTCCGGGCTGAGAACGCTTTGTAATCGTCCTGTGCCGAGCCAGGCTCACGTGGAAACACAACCGTAACACACAATTTCACATTTTAGCATACACCATATTTTATCACTAACACGCGCTTGACACACAAACTCTATATCTGAAATCGCCATCTCAACTCTCAACTCTCAACTTTATTTATATAGCGCTTTTACAATTTTCATTGTTACAAAGCAGCTGTACATGAGACACATTGACTACAAGCAAAATAATCAAAGTTGTACCTGCAAAAACAAGAAAAGGTTGAAAACACAGAAGACAGACACACCCACACACAAAACACTCCACACACACAACACGCACACGCACCAACACACACAGACACAGACACACACACACACACACACACACACACACACGTACGTACACAGACAAGTATGCACACACACACACGCTCAGTGAGAGCACACATTTAGGATAAAGGAGAGAGAAGCACAGGTCAAATATAGCAGATAATAAATTCCTATATGCAATATTAATTAAGTAAAACTTTAAGATTCTAAAGCAGCCCCCCCGGTCAGGCAGATAGTGCAAAAACAGTATGCAAACGGTGGCGAGGAACCCAAAACTCTAATCGAGAAAAAAAACCTCAGGAGAACCCAGGCCCAACCAGGGGATTCCAGTTCCCCTCTGGCAAAAGCTGCTGCCTCTGCACAAGCTCCAGAGAACTTGCACAACAAGGCTAAATAAAATAAATAAACTTAATAATAAAATAAATTATAGTTTAAGATTATCATTAATAATCTAATAGCATTTGAAATTTTGTGGTGAAGACATGTCAAGAGACCGCGTCCTTCTTTATCCAGCTCTATCATCTCAGCTCTTGTCAGGTCCCCACTTCCCATTCTCCGCTCTACCATCAGGTCAGGCCATGAACTGCATCCTGCTCGCTGTGGTAACCTTGGAACAATGAGACAAGACTGGCTGAGAGTAGAGTACTGTTCTGTACTCTTTGATGCAACAAGTACATCAGTTGTGTTTTTGGTTCCGGTTGATCTAACTAATGCAGCCTAAACCCTCTGAAGATTTATATTATGGAAGAGTAGTGTATGCAAGATTAAAAAGATGCGTCTTTAGTCTAGATTTAAACTGACAGAGTGTGTCTGCCTCCCGGACAGTGCAGGGAAGACTATTCCAAAGTTTAGGCGCTAGATAGGAAAAGGATCTACCACCTGCACTTGATTTTGAAATTCTAGGTATTACCAACTGACAGGACGCCTGAGAGCGTAATGCACGTGAAGGACTGTAATACAAAAGGAGTTCATTCAAGTACTGAGGAGCTAAACCATGTAAGGCTTTATAGGTAATAAGCAAGATTTTAAAGTTAACGCGATGCTTTATAGGTAACCAGTGCAAGGTTGACAGAACCGGGCTAATATGTTCATACTTTTTTGTACGTGTAAGAACTCGAGCTGCCGCGTTTTGGACCAATTGGAGTTTTTGTAATAAGCCTGCAGGGCAACCACCTAACAGTGCATTACAGTAATCTAGTCTTGATGTCATGAATGCATGAATTAACTTCTCTGCATCTGCGATTGACAGCATATGACGTAGTTTAGATATATTCTTAAGATGGAAAAACGCAATTTTACAGGTGTTGGCGACGTGGCTCTCAAATGACAGATTACTATCGAATAGAACGCCAAGATTCTTTGCTGACGACGAGGGTTTTATGGAACATCCGTCAATAGTTAAACAGTATTCTTGGTTGTTACTTATAGCAGTTTTCGGTCCAATAAGTAACACTTCCGTTTTGTCCGAGTTCAGTAATAAAAAGTTGTTACTCATCCAGTTTTTTATATCGACTATGCATTCCATTATTCGATGGAACTGCTGTGTTTCATGAGGCTTCGAGGAAATATAAAGTTGAGTATCATCAGCATAACAGTGAAAGCTAACTCCGTGTCGCTTTATTATATCTCCTAGAGGTAGCATGTATAATGCGAAGAGCAGAGGCCCTAAGACTGAGCCCTGTGGTACACCGTACTGGACTTGCGATTTGCGTGACACCTCATTGTTTATTGCTACAAATTGAAAACGGTCGGATAAATAAGATTTAAACCATTTCAAAGCTATTCCCTTAATGCCGACATAATTTTCGAGTCTATGTAGGAGTGTGCTGTGGTCAATGGTATCGAATGCAGCACTAAGGTCTAGCAGCACCAATAACGAGATACAACCTCGGTCAGACGCCAATAGCAGATCATTTGTAACTCTGATCAAAGCAGTCTCTGTACTGTGACATGCTCTAAATCCAGACTGGAATTCTTCATTGATGTCATTCCTTTGGAGGAAGGAGCATAATTGAGTTGAAACTACTTTTTCCAGAACTTTAGATATGAAAGGTAGATTCGATATAGGCCTGTAGTTCCTTAGTTCTCTAGGGTCGAGTTGGGGTTTTTTGACAAGGGGCCTTATAACAGCCACCTTATATGCTTTAGGCACATGTCCTAATGTCAGAGATGAGTTAATAATACCAAGAAGAGGATCTATAATTTCTGGGAGCATCTCTTTCAGTAGATTTGTAGGTATAGGGTCTAGTATGCATGTTGTTGATTTAGATGATCTAATAATTTTAGACAGCTCATCTTGATCTACGGTATAAAATAATTGCATTTTCTCCTTAAGGGCGCTGTAGTTAGTTTGTTCAGCGGGTTTCACTTCTGATTGCATTGTTATAATTTTTTCTCTAATATCTTGGATTTTATATGTGAAGTAGTTCATAAATTCATCACTGCTATGCTGATATACAGGATCAGAAGTCACTGACGATTTATTTTTTGTTAATTTAGCCACCGTGTTAAATAAAAACCTAGGGTTGTGCTGGTTTTCTTCTATTAGTGATGAAAAGTAGGCGGATCTAGAAGTTATTAGGGCTTTCCTGTATTTTCGAATACTATCCTTCCATGCTGTACGAAATACCTCTAATTTAGTTTTCTTAAAGTTGCGCTCCATTTTTCGGGCCGCTTTCTTTAGAGCCTGAGTGTGTTCATTATACCACGGTGTGGGGCTGCCATTTTTAATCTTCTTTAAACGTAGTGGAGCAACTTTGTCTAGCGTTACCGAGAAGGTGGAATTAAAATTTTCAGTGGTAATGTCAAGATCTTCAACGTTATTTCTCATGATTTGAGACAATTCGGGCAGATTATCGAGAAACGCATCTTTGGTAGTTGAAGTTATTGTTCTACCATATTTGTAACAATGAGTTTTATTTGCAGCCGTAGGCCAGTGAAGCAAACATAATACCAGATAATGATCCGAAATGTCTTCACTCTGCTGAAGGATTTTAACGTCGTCCACATTTATACCGTAAGACAGTATTAAATCTAAAGTATGATTACGAAGGTGAGTGGGTCCTGACACATGTTGACTAATGCCCATGGAGTTAAGAGTGTCTTTGAAAGCCATTCCTAAGGCATCTGTAACGTTATCTACGTGGATGTTAAAGTCACCAACGACAAGGAGTCTATCTGCGGCCAGTACTAGTTCTGATAAGAACCCACCAAATTCTTTAATAAAATCTGTGTGGTGCCCTGGAGGCCTATATACAATAGCTAGAATCAATTTAAAAAGTGTTTTATCTTTAGTATTAGGTGTTGAAACATGAAGAACCATGACTTCAAAAGAATTATATTTAGAGTTCGACTTCTGGGAAATGCTAAGAGAGTTATTGTAAAGTGCTGCGACACCTCCCCCTCTGCCTTTTAGACGAGGCTCGTGTTTATAATAATAATCTTGGGGGACAGATTCATTTAAAGCAATATAATCATCTGGTTTTAGCCATGTTTCTGTCAAACAGAGCATGTCTATTTTATGATCTGTTATCATATCGTTAACAAAAAGTGCTTTATTAGAGAGAGATCTAATATTTAGCAATCCGAGTCGTAACAGTTGATTATCTGTATTTTGTTCATGTTTAGTTTGTTTAACGTTTATTAAATTACTTTCAAGAGGTTTACGCATTATTTTATGTTTGCTAATCCGGGGGACAGACACAGTCTCTATTTTGTGATGTTTGGGAGAACGGATTACTACATGTTGTACATTTTGTGTATTCTGCGACGTGAGACGGCAAGCAGACAGTTGGTTAAGCCATACTGTCTGCTCCCTGACCTGGGCCCCAGCGAGTCAAGTTTTAGCATTAGCATTAAGACTTTTTGCCATATTTCTAGACAGGATGGAAATCCCAGCCCAGGAGGGATGGAGACCATCTCGTTTCAACAGGTCAGGTCTGCCCTCAAAACTCTTCCAGTTATTTATAAAAACTATATCATTCTGCAGGCACCACTCAGACAACCAGCCATTTAGTGAATATAATCTGCTATAAATCTCATCACCACGATAAGCATTGAGGGGGCCAGAGAATATTACAGTATTACAATATTACAGAATATTACAGAGAATATTACAATATTACATCTTGAAGGTAATAGGCCGTTTCTCAAATGCAAGGCTGCATCCTCCAGAGGTCGCAATTGCAGGGTGAATACGTAATAAAAAATGTCTTAACCATTATAAATGTGACCGTTTTTCTTACTTTTGCGTAAATTGTTGTAAATGCTTATGACTTGAGAATGCAATGCTCAGTTAATTGAAATAAACCAGGCTCGATGACGCGTGCAGCCCGCAAACGCAACGAATTGCTGAATTCGGCCTTCCGTTTGAGAAACCGCCAGACTGGCACAACAATTTAAACATTTGCAATGTTTTTTAGCAGTTTCTGTAACGTTAAATATGTCAAAAAGCACACAGAATTACTGTTTTTTTATTAATTCTGTAAACGATTTAAGGTTTACCTCATCCCAATTGCAGGAACGCTCACAAATACTTAAAAATGTCTGCATTAATACGTTTATTACGGTTTTTCTTGATTGCTTAAACACATTTCTTGAAATTATGCCTCGTATTCTCAAAACAGTAAACACAAATCCATAACATCTCACCCAATTCTCAAAACATCCTATTGTCAGGTCAAAATGAAGCTCTCTTCTCAAAACCATTCAAACTTGCTGAAAAACCAAACTTTTCCTGCAGACATGACTTACAAGCCCTCAAAATCACCCACACTGCAACATAGTCTTAGACACTGGTGAGATCAATTCAAAACACTGTTACTAAAACTCTTAGTGGGATTCAAGAATAATTTGACAGCTTAGTGTTAGTATTAGTATATACAACATAAAAGAGTGCACATAGAGCAAAGTGCAAGAATGAGCTTTAGGAAAAAATAAGAAATAAAACATTACACTACTGTAAAGTAGATGAAGATGATCTTACAAGACAAGAGAAGTTCAAAAACCAAAGAACAATATAAACTGGTCATGCAACACAATACGGTACACAACTGCACAAATAACATTTACATTCAGGCATTTAGCAGATGCTTTTATCCAAAGCGACTGACAGAGAAGATAAAGGAAACAATACAGTGAAGCGATTTGTCAATAGGAGGCAATGTAAAAAATATGGAATCCTCTGCACCTTTGGCCCAATTTTGTAAAAGTATTCTGTTTTTTCTGCAAAAATTCAGAAAGGGTGTACACGTGCTACAGTTTACTGGATACAGAATAGAGAAATTTCTCTCATATAAAGTGTGTACTGTAATTATACTGTATGTTTACAGTAAGTAGTATAAAGCAGATGATTCTAGGATGCACAATTACCTGTGCTTTTATTGATATTATCCTGAGATTCTGATTGGTGTGTCATCAGTTTTGCAACTGAATGTTTACTGATGGACAAATGTGTGCTATTTGAGTTTACATATTGACACTTCAGTTCATTATAGTGTGTGTTTGTGTTTTCTGAATGAGAACATGGTTAAACCTTTGCAAACTGAGGCTGTTTGTGTGTGGGGTTTGTACAAGTTGGTGTATTGTTCTGAGAATGTGTTTATAGTTGTCAGAAAATGGTGAGTTGTTTCATGAATTGTGTGTTAGCAATCGAGAAAAACTGTAACGTAGGCCAATATTCTTAGCATAAACCCGATAATCAATTATATTAAAACAATGGCACCGTCATGAGGTAGCAGCTCTAGCTAATTTTAGGTAAGGTTAAATTATCTGATAATGAACAACAATAGGGCTGTCGGATTTGGGGAAAATATCTAATTGCGATATTTTTGACAGACATTGCGATTGCGATTTGATTTGCGATTTTAACTTTTCTAATTCAAGCTTCAGCTCAATAATGTTGTGTAGAGCACAGTATGGGTATAGTTACCCTGCTGAAAGAAAACAACAACAAAAAAACATTACAGAAATTCTAATTGTTTCCATTAAAACCATTACAAAATTCATTTTTGTAGTGTGTTTTGGGCATTATTCAAATAGGGCTTACTCAAGTTCAATTGGTTCCCAACTTCCAGATTACATCACACCAATAGAATCCAAATACCAGTGTACACTATTATAGTTTCCATTAAAACAAACACAACTCCCATTGTAACCCTTAAATCCACAACATTTTCTATTGTGTTAGTGAATTATTAAAATAGTCCATAGGTTACATAGGCTGATTTACAATTTTTTTAAGTATGTGGGATTTTTTTAAAACAATTAAGTAGAAAATGTGCTGAATGTTTAATTTCATCCAAGTGAAATTAGCAAAACAGTTAGATAGAATTTACATTTGTTTGAAACGCGGAGCTAGGCGTGAGTTGACACAGGGTGCGCGCGTGCGTCAAGCCTCGTCCATCTTGCCAGATGCCCGTGTGGAGCCGGACTCAAGTACTATAAACGTATGGCGTTATTATAATGACAAATGTCGCGAGCGCATTATTACAAGGCGAGAGCGCATTCTTGTCATACGAGCGCGCGAATCTCTCCGCTCGCACGCCGATTTCCTTTGCTCGTGCACAAAACTGGACGCGCGCTTTCAATTATACGCTGCTCTCTTATGAATTTTCTCTCCTCTCGCTCAGTGAGCGTGTGCGCACTCAAAATGCGTGCCTTGCGTCCACGAATCCTTTGGTACTCTTGCTCTCGAGAGGTCCTCCTGCGTGTTCCAGGCATTATAGGCTGTCAAAAGTAGTCAACCAATCAGGGATAGGCTTCCACGGCGGGCCAATGAAAACGCGACCTTTTACATGGCATCTTATTGGTTGAAAGTGACTCGACGTTTTCAACGAAGCGAGATGGATCCACCACGTTCTCAGGTAACAATATTAATATATTTGATGCAACATTATTAGTCAAATGTGTATTAGAAATGAACGGGGCATTAGGATGCTTTGTAGGCTACATATAAACATCAGTTTAACTACCATGTTATTCAGACAAAACAGGCCAACACCCTCAAGTTCATGTGGTCCTCATGCATGTCCTACACTAAACATAATATTGTCAAAATAGTACTAAATTGATTACCGAACAATTTAGATTGGTGTCTTAAGTTAGCTTTATTCTAAAATAATATTTACTACAAGTAACGGTACATATCAAAACAATAATAGCACTGGAGCATTTGGAAATATCATATAATATTCTATACCTATTTGGTTATGCATTTAATGCGTTTGCAGACACACACTGTAAGTGTTCTGCATTCAGTGTTCCAGAAGTTCAGGGCACACAACTGAACTTCTATGCAATATACCAAACGCTCCCTTACCGTTCATTTATAATATACATTTGATTAATAATGTTGCATCAAATATATTAAAATTGTTACCTGAGAACGTGGTGGATCCAGAGGCGTATTAAGACCTCATGGTGCCCCCCATCCACCCACCTACC
This sequence comes from Triplophysa rosa, assembly GCF_024868665.1. Taxonomy (NCBI): domain Eukaryota; kingdom Metazoa; phylum Chordata; class Actinopteri; order Cypriniformes; family Nemacheilidae; genus Triplophysa; species Triplophysa rosa. Next base: position 836,397 of record NC_079894.1, on the reverse strand, counting down.
CACACGCAAGAATCCACTCATTAAAAGATTTATATATTAAAAGATTTTATAAGAATGAAACTCAGCAATTTACAATATACTATTTTACAAGAATTACACATTAACATGACACTTTTGTAGAAAAGAACACGAAAAACAACTCTTCATCAAGCATTTTTAACAATTAGGCCTACTGTAGTTAAGAGGTCGCATTTTCATTGGCCCGCCGTGGAAGCCTATCCCTGATTGGTTGACTACTTTTGACAGCCTATAATGCCTGGAACACGCAGGAGGACCTCTCGAGAGCAAGAGTACCGAAGGATTCGTGGACGCACGGAACGCATTTTGAGTGCGCACACGCTCACTGAGCGAGAGGAGAGACAATTCATAAGAGAGCAGCGTATAGTTGAAAGCGCGCGTCCAGTTTTGTGCACGAGCAAAGGAAATCGGCGTGCGAGCGGAGAGATTCGCGCGCTCGTATGACAAGAATGCGCTCTCGCCTTGTAATAATGCGCTCGCGACATTTGTCATTATAATAACGTCATATAAACGTCATTACGAAACAGGCTGTGTGTGCGCATCAAGTTTAAACGGCTCGTCCGCGAGACGCGCAACGCGGGGAAGAGTTGCGCGAGTATGACACAGGCTGTGTGTGCGGTCTTCTGAATTGGACGGTTCTTTAGTATTTATTTGCCTAATATGATCGAGCTGACTCTGCAGATGCCATAACACACACACTCTCTCTCCTGCCTTCTGTTTGTTTTTGTTTTTTAATGTCGGACGTTTACGCAGTTGGCTAGGGCAGTGCTGATTAGGCATAAAGGAGGTGCGCTCACTCAGTTGGTTAACAAGAATGCCACTCAAAGCGGGCTTGGAACAGAGGCGTGTCCTATTTTTCACATTGCAGCCTCTTGCGATTAGCAAATCGCAACGTCTCACATCGCGATTCGATTAATCGTTCAGCCCTAAACAACAAACCTTTAAAGTTCGATTTTTTTATCATATAACAAATTTACACAGATTATATCAAGTTCATGATATATTTATAGACACCAAAATACTCAAAACTAATTGACTTACCTCATTACTTCAAGGCCAAGACGCTGACTGACTTTCCCGCTTCAGAACAGAAATGATTGGGGGAGGGGCGTGAATCTTAACTCCCCGCAAACGTTCCTAATTGGAACACCTGAAAACAACTTCCCATTCTGTAAGTTTATGACACTGTAAGTGACAAAATTTATAAACGAACACTACAATTAACTCCAAACCACTCTAGAGTATGGAACACTGTAAATTCAACACTGGTGGTTTTGCGGTGTACAAAAGGCATTAAAAAGCACTTTTGACTTAAAACAAGGTATGTGTATGTTTTTTATTGATCCTTACAACAAGCCATATACAGTAATATAGCATCAAATTCTAACTTCAAAACAACCAAAACATGCATCTTCCTACACCGAAGTGGTGTTTGGAGTCTCTCCAGAGTGAATTCTCATAATTAAGCTCATCACTTTGTCTAAAACTCTTTCCACACTGAACACACATGTATGGGCGCTCTCCTGAGTGAATTTTCACGGGAATTAAGCGCACCACTTTGTCTAAAACTCTTTCCACACTGAAGACATGAGTATGGGCGCTCTACAGTGTGAATTCTCATGTGGTTATTAAGCATACAACTCTCTTTAAAACTCTTTCCACACTGAACACACACGTATGGGCGCTCTCCAGTGTGAATTCTCATGTGGTTACTAAGCGTACAATTCTGTCTAAAACCCTTGCCACACTGAACACACATGTACGGACGCTCTCCAGTGTGAATACTCTTGTGTTTATTAAGTGCACCACTTTCTCTAAAACTCTTTCCACACTGAAGACATGAGTACGGGCGCTCTCCAGTGTGAATTTTCATGTGGTTACTAAGAGTACAATTCTGTCTAAAACCCTTGCCACACTGAACACACGTGTACGGGCGCTCTCCAGTGTGAATTCTCTTGTGTTTATTAAGTGCACCACTTTCTCTAAAACTCTTTCCACACTGAAGACATGAGTATGGGCGCTCTCCAGTGTGAATTTTCATGTGGTTACTAAGCGTAGAACTCTGCCTAAAACTCTTTCCACACTGAACACACGTGTACGGGCGCTCTCCAGTGTGAATTCTCTTGTGTTTATTAAGTGCACCTCTTTCTCTAAAACTCTTTCCACACTGAAGACACGAGTACAGGCGCTGTCCAGTGTGAATTCTCTTGTGTTTATTAAGCACACTACTCCGTCTAAAACTCTTTCCACACTGAAGACATGGGTGTAGACGCTCTTTAGTGTGAGTTCTTATGTGGTTTCGAAATTGTTCGTTGTACGAGAAATGTTCTCCGCACTGAGGGCAGGTGAACATCTTTTCTCCAGAGTGGCCGCTTATGTGCAGCTCAAAGTCTGTTTTCAAAGCAAAGCCTTCTTCACAATGAGGGCAAGTGAAAGATTTTCTTTGACTTGTTTTTGAAGAAGTATTTTTCATCTCCGAGCAACCAGAAGATATTTCTTCCATTTTGAAATGATGAGTTTTCTGATACTGATGCGTCTCCTCCAGTCCATTCAGGTCATCACTTTCATCTTTCAGTTCCAACAGATCTAAAATAAAACAGGGAAAAGTTTTGTGTTTTTGTGATATTTCATGATCTATAAAGGTCTTTTTCTGTCATTTTCTGACCAATACATCATAAAATTGTAGATAAATGACAATGCTATACACAAGTACGTTTTTCTATTCACAACAACATTAAAGAAATCTGGAAACATTACCTTAATGTTTCATCATTAATCGTAAATTATGAACACCAACCTGTTTGTTCCGCAGTATCTTCATTTTTCACTCTGCATGGGTCTGAAACCTTTATGTCTTCAATCTCCTCTTTAACAACCTCCATTTTTCACAACACGTACACACAGAATTTGTGTGTACGTGTTGTGTACTGTAGGAACAGATCTGCCAATAATTTGTAGAAACAGATCTGCCAAAATCAATAAATACGTGTTAATTTTCACATGATCACATTCAAGCAAATAATCCGAAAGTGTGAAAATATGGTTTGATTGTAGTTAATCTACATGAGAGGTCGACTGATATTGGATTTTGCCGATAACTGAGGTGGGCAGTAGGGCTGTCAAAAATTATTGATTTTGCGATGCAGATGTGAACGGCTACTGCATCAATGCATAAAAACAAACTGTTTTTTTACTGATTCTGCATCAAAAAATAAAACTTAATAAAATAGCAATGACGTTTCTTACAACGATAAACAGTATTGACTGAACCATGAAACTGTCCTGTACTTAAAAAAAAGTTTTTACAGTAGAGAAGAGAGGAGAGGAGAAAGAGGGAGAAATCTACTTTTGGTCTTGGAATTCAATGTATGTAGGGCCGCTCTGTACATAGATTTAAACAGCTTATTCTAAGGTATTACAAACATAACGCTTCATTACGTAACTGTGCGTTCAGACCGCCGCCGTCGATAGCGTCAAAGTGGCCGGAAGTCATTCATTTTCAATGTGAGCCGGCGGTGCGTCTTGGCCTTTGAGGGCGTCAAGGAGAGTTGAAATCAGGTCAACTTTATGGTAATGAGCTATGACGCAGTTCGGCGGCAACCAATCGGAACGTAGAAGTCCATCTCTTGAGATGATTCCAGAGAAAGCAGCCCTGTAAACTTTGGTTCCGACCACATTAGTTCCCAAGCAAAATGGAGGAGAAGTTGATAATTGCTGTGGCGGGTTTCCCAATCCTATACGACGCGTCTCTGTTTGCCTACAGGGACATAAATAAAAAAATGATGCGTGGACCAAGGTGTCTGAGATTGTTTGTGTTCCTGGTGAGTTGCTGATGATGTGCATTAACGTTATACATTTTCTGTAAATAAGCGGGAATTTCATGCTAACTTTCGCACCAGAGCACGCAAAACAGTGTTACTGCTGCAGAATATTTCTGACATATAGGTGTTGTAAAGAGCTCTGGCAATTTTTTTACATATTTTAAAATGAAAGCAGAAAAGCCACACCACACAAATGGCTTTTAATTGGTTTATTTCATTAGCAAACGTGTAACTACAATAAAGTTCTTTCCACCGATCAATTTCTTGTGGTCAGTCTGCACAACATCAACAAGCTTGTTTGCTTGCGGCCCCTTTAAATACAAGATAAGCTTTCGATCGACGTCAGCGCGCACAAGACTCTTTCTACAGCGTTGTTGGCAGGGCGGCCAGAGCGATTTTTGACGCTCTCGACGGCGGCGGTCTGAACGCACAGTAAGGTCTTTATACACCTCTGAAGAAATAGTTTTGTATATAGTTTTGTATATTATATTGCATTCTGTCAATAGATCATCCTAAAAACCCCGTATTGTTCCGTTAAATTCCGCTTAACACAGCCGTGTAGAGCCACCGTGAAGAGGACATACAGAACATGGTGTATAAAGAGTCCTTCTACAATCAAAGCATAGCCTAGCATTAGCACCCCGCTCCCAAACAAAACAACAGCGATAAGACATAAACATCACCATACAGTTTGTCCATGTTTCAGCATAATACAATCTAATCGTACAAAAAAGAAACACTTACTTGAATGAGCATGAGACTAGATTCTCATTCTGGACTCTGAGCAGCAGGAGAGAACCATGCTCCCTCTTCACCAAACATTACTGACTTCTTCTCTCCCATATCTAGCTATATACAAAGGAAAACCGTACCTAACGCCCCTAGTGTATGGGAGAGGCATTCCAGAAAACCAGTAACCATCCTTATGGTGGTTACAGCGTCATGTTTACTCAAACGCATTTCTGAATGAATTATCTAAGTAAATTATTTGTTCTTCTGTATTTAACATCTCAAACTGCAACAAAAGTGACCGTTCACTTGCCGCTAATGCTTCTCAAAGGACCTGCTTCTTCTTCGGCTCTTGTTATGGTTACACAAGCATCCACGCGCATGGACGCGGTCATTGCCTGTCCACGTGGACAACGACGCACAAGAATAAAGGAGAACCAGCGCGTTACCTACGGCGCCCTAGGCAACCGCCTATCAGAGCCATTGAGAGAGAGTTCTGCCAACGGAAGTGCAAAACACTGGAGCGTCACGTGATTCATGGAGCCTTCAGCAAGTTCCAGGAAGTTCTGTTTTCTCTTTAAATGCTTTATTTCGTTCATTTTTATTCATTAAAGGGGTCATATGGCGCGAATACGTGTTTTTGGTGTGTTATGAGTCGCGACGAGACGTGGCCTAACACTGGTTGATCAAGAAGGGCCAATTAAGCGCTCGCGATATTAATTATGTTACCATTCCCTGCTGTAATGCGAGCTTGTTTCTATCTCGCACAAACTCTGTATGATGTATATGGTTGTTTGTTTATAGTCTTTATAACATCGTATTTAAAATGTAAAACAGTTAGCTATAGTTTTTAACTATTTAACATCATAATTTTTTATAAAACCTTACCAATCCTTTACATCCTGCACAAGTCGCGCTGGCACAGTTGATGTAGGCTTGATCATCTTCATTTTCCGTATCAGATTCGGGCTCGAATTGATATAAGGAGTACCGATGACATTTTATCACCCGTCAGTACAATTGCTTGGGAACCTGATGTTCCGAATATGGTAAGAGGCGTTACATTTCCGTGGCACGCTTGCAGTATCGACCAATCATTACGCACTGGTTAACTGGCCAATCATAGCACACCTCGCTTTTCAGAGCCATGAGCTTCGTAAAAAATCTGCGTTTTCAGAGAGGCGGGCAAAGAGGAGATACAAACATGCACGGTGTGTGGAAAATACAGCGTTTTTGAACCTTAAATCGTGTATACACATTGCATTACATCTAAAACAAACCATAATATTCGTTTAAGCCGTGTCATTTGACCCCTTTAAATGGCTTTCGTCTTTAAATGGGTTAGAAGTTGACCTCAGTTGGTCTGTTTAGTCGCAGCTCCATGCGTTAGTAACTTCAGGGAACTATTGAAACTGTGAAAAAAACTGTTCCATTGGAGTCCACGCAGAAGACGCGACTCTCTCTATCAATGGCTCTGCCGCCTATGCCACGGGCCGGCCCTGGGTTCTTCCACATGTAGGCAGTAGTGTGACTTCTCTCCAGGAACCTAGCTGAGTGAAAGTCTTCACAATATGAATACTTGTGCAGTTTTTTCTCCAGTGAAGGTTGTTCTCCAGTATGGATCATGTGATGCTGCTTAACTGGCTTTCATACTCATATCACACTCAAAGAGTACACTTAATTCTCTTCATTATGGATTTCCTAGCAATTCTTACCATAGCCATTCAATAAAAACGTATTCCACAAAAAGGCTTTACATTTGCATGGTTTTCTCTGTGTTTATTTAAAAATACATGTTTTACCACACTCATAACAGGTAAACGGCCTTTCTCCAGAATGTGAGCACATATTGAAGGTCTGGGAACCATGATGGCTTTGAATGAACGGTCCGTGGGTGTGACGTCTGAGGCTAAGATGATGTGTTTGGGCGCTCTCTAGAGTGAATTCTCTTGTGGACCGTGAGCGTACTATTCTGTTTAAAACTCTTTCCACACTGAGGACACGGGTATGGACGCTGTCCAGAGTGAATTATCATGTGAGTATTAAGCGCACCACTCTGTTTAAAACTCTTTCCACACTGAACACACATGTACGGACGCTCTCCAGTGTGAATATTCATGTGTCTTTTAAGCGTTCTACTCTGTCTGAAACTCTTTCCACACTCAGGACATTTATGTGGGCGCTCTACTGTGTGAATTGTCATGTGGTTATTAAGCGCACCACTCTCTCTAAAACTCTGGCCACACTGAACACACGTGTATGGGCGCTCTCCAGTGTGAATTGTCATGTGTGTTTTAAGCGTTCTACTCTGTCTGAAACTCTTTCCACACTGAGGACATTTATGTGGGCGCTCTCCAGAGTGAATCATCATGTGTGTTTTAAGCGTTCTACTCTGTCTGAAACTCTTTCCACACTCAGGACATTTATGTGGGCGCTCTCCAGAGTGAATTCTCATGTGGTTATTAAGCGCACCACTCTGTATAAAACTCTGGCCACACTGAACACACATGTATGGGCGCTCTCCTGTGTGAATTGTCATGTGGTTATTAAGCGAACCACTCTGTCTAAAACCCTTTCCACACTGAGGACACGTGTACGGGCGCTCTCCAGTGTGAATTGTCACGTGGGCATTAAGCGCACCCGTCTGTCTAAAACTCTGGCCACACTGAGGACATTTATGTGGCCGCTCTCCAGTGTGAATTGTCATGTGTTCATTAAGCGCACCACTTTGTTTAAAACTCTGTTCACACTGAGGACACGGGTATGGCCGCTCTCCTGTGTGAATTCTCATGTGGGTTTTAAGCGCACCATTCCGTTTAAAACTCTTTCCACACTGAAGACATGAGTACGGGCGATCTTCAATGTGAGTTCTTATGTGCTTTGCAAGTCGCTCTTTGTATGAGAACTGTTTTCCACACTGAGGGCAGGTGAAAATCTTTTCTCCAGTGTGGACTCTTATGTGCAGCTCAAAGTCTGTTTTCGAAGCAAAGCCTTCTTCACAATGAGGGCAAGTGAAAGATTCTCTTGTTTTCGTGCTTTGCCTTGTTTTTGAAGAAGTATTTTTCATCTGCGAGAAACCATAAGATATTTCTTCCAGTTTGAAATGACGAGGTTTCTGATACTGATGCATCTCCTCCAGTCCATTCAGTTCATCACTTTCATATTTCAGTTCCACCAGATCTAAAGTAAAACAAGAAAAAGCATATGTGTAACGTTATATATAACGTTAATAGCGCTGTCAATATGGACATTTCTCTTAAACAAACGCATCGATTAGCTTCAGAAGACCTTTGTTACAACCACTGAGCCGTGTCGAGCAGTTCTTTGATTGATGGATGCACTTTTTGGAGCTTCAAAAAATCAAAAACCATTCTACCGCTCGGAAGCAAAACGATACTTGGTATTATAACTCTGACTGGATTATTCTTCCAGAAGAAAACCATATTCAATTAGGATACATTGAGGGCGATTAAAACATGGGGAAACTTTGATTCAAGAGTGAAGTACCGCTTTAAACTGTAGTAACTACAATAAACCTGGTTAATTTGTGGTTCCTGTGCTTTTTAATGCAAATACTATAGTAAAAATATTGTTAATTTTCAGAAGGGCTTTTATTGAGATATCAGCAGATCACACAACGTGTGTACTTTTCTGAAAATATGCACACATGAATTGATAAGAGCAATTAAATTTTTCATCTCAAGTATCCGATTCCTATTCCTTTTGTTACCGATCCAATTCCTAGCCTTTCGATTCTGTTTCCAAATTGGAATTGATTTTCGATTCCCAAACCTACAGTACATTTTTCTATTCAAAACGACATCCAATAAATTTGGAAATTTACCTTTAATGTTTCATCATTAATCGTTAATAAAAAATCTATAATGGACACCAACCTGTTTGTTCCTTAGTGTCTTCATTTTTCAGCTGGCATGGATCTGAAACACGTATGTCTTCAATCTCCTCTTTAACAATCTCCATTTTTTTACACCACTTCCACACAGAAGTTGCTTTTGCACCTTGTGTTAGTCCTACTTTTGGATAAAGAGTAGAGTAATTTGTAGGAAAAGATCTGCCAAAATCAATAAAAACATTTGTTAATGTTCACATGATCACCTTCAAGTAAATAATTCAAAAAGCGTGAAAGTATGGTTTGATTGTAGTTTGTATGCATACAACATTCTTTTTTCCTTTCTACTAAGATTTTTTCTTTACGCAAAAAACCCTGCAGGTATCAAAATAACAAGACTATAGCGGTGTCTGAAACCACTCCCTATCCCCTTTATAGTGCACTATATTGGGTGTCGGCCATTTTGTGTCCGAAGTGAACTTCTTCATTCCTTACATTCGTTCACTCTTTGTTACCCACAATGCAATCTTTGTACATTTTTGAGTGTAGGCCTACATCTGATGTACACTCGCTCACTCACTATTTCCCATGGTACAACACCAGACGACTGCCTGACTAGAATCAGCTGGAGAACACAAATGCCACGAATGTGATTACACACTTATGTTTGTTCTTGTTGACATGCATTTTCTACTTTTAAAGAATAAGCATATTAAATTAATAGTCGAGTGTCTTGGAAAATTAATCTTTTCCTTCTGCTCTAATCTCGTAGACAAAGGTTTCAGGTGCCAAATAGTTAAAACAAGCCAACAACGCTAAGATGCTCAAAAATCTGACAATACAGAATTTTGCATCAACTTTTATGCTGAAACTTTCAAGATGCGTATTCCATTCAGGTTATCTTAAATTTTTTATTAGACAATCCCTTCTCTCTGGCACAATTAGCCTAGTTACAATGCAGTGTTTTGTTTTTCTTGTTTGATTAGGAAATATAACTACCGTGTTAAAAACTGCAATAGCATTACACAGAGTCGTTCAGGAAAAGCCCGTGGTTCTCTCACTTAGGATTTCTCCATATATCAAACAAAACATTAACTGTACACATCAAAACAATAACAGCAGTGGAGCATTAACCTCCCAATATGGCAGCGACACTGCACCATAGGGCGTGACGTCAGCTTCACATTCTCTATAGAGACAATTAAATGTCACAAAACGTTTTTGTAACCATGCCAAAACATTATGGGGGCGTTTAAGAAACAAACGATTGAAACATTTTAATAACGTTTTCTCTAACTTTCTTATAACCAAGCAAGAACGTCTAAAAATCGCGACACTGCTAACGTTTTAGAACTAAAGGGTAACGTTATTACAACATAAAGTTGTTAACTGGGTTCTTGGGGATATTGTTTTCATTCCAGCGCGTCATTACGTCTCACAATGGCGTCGCTCTATCGCGACAAAAGCAGCGTGGAAAGGCCATAACTTCAACCTTTCATCAATACAGTTTTGTTAACAGGTTCGTGGTTCACTTCACTTCGCCATCACTACTCTTCACAACGCGCTCACACGGACGTCAGGCAGCCGCCAGTTAATCAAAAGCGATAGAATTGACTTCTCTCTTATGACCTGTAATAGCCATTTATCATAGACTGTATAAAACTATTGATGTTATTTAAAAGAAATACAACTCCTACCAACAACAGTTAAATGTTCTTCTTCTTGTTTTTCTTTAAACATGTATACACTTATGGAATGTATACACTTAATCTTCTTTAATGCGTCTTTAACAGAGCATTACTAAATGATGTTCTTCTTGTTTTTTCTTTGGCGGATCGCCGTCTTTAACAGAGCGTTATTAACAGTTCTTCTTCTTTTGTCCGTTTTATGGCGGGTAGCACCAACGTAAAGGCGCATTATCGCCACCTACTGTGTTGGAGTGTCAACCAGCGTTTGAAAACAAACAAAAAAACCTTCTTAATCTTCTAAATTCTCTTAATCAACTCTGTTCTTAAAAGATAATGAAAATAACTCTCTATTCCATAAGTGTATACATTTTTGAGCTTTGGCTCGTCCACTTTCTTAGCTCATTCTTCACTATTTCTCGCTCATTGGGATACTTTTGACATAGGCAAATAACTACTGACTCTTCTAATCCATAGTGCTCACACAATCCTGTTGGGTGTTTATTTATTATTTTGGGAATTTTATTCAGTTTAGTTTGTCCAAACCGTAACCTTGTTAGAATATTTTCCTCTTAAGTGCATCTTTTAGTTTTCCTCCCTACCCCTATTCCTTGTTGGATTTCATAAAGTTGACGTCCTGTATTACCTGTATCCCATTTATGTTGCCATTCCTTATTGGCATATGCTTTAATTACTGCTTTTGCTTCATATTTACCAAATGAGATATTAATGATCTCCTTTTTTGCTAATCCACCAACCTTTTCATTTCCCTTAATCCCGCTATGATCTGGAATCCACATAAATATTATCATAAAATTCATATTCTTTAATCTATACAGATTTTCATATATCTCATTTACTATATCTTGTCTACTCTGAGATGTGAATGATTGCAACGATTTTAATGCAGAACATGAATCTGAACAAAGTATAACCTTTTTAATTTGAGTCCCCTCTATCCACTGTAGTGCTGTTGCTATTGCCATCATCTCTTCTGTATATACTGATAAATGATCAGGGCCCGTATTCATGAACAATCTTAGCGCAAAGAGTTGCTCCTAGTGACAAAATTCTAAGAAAATTCTTAGAAATTTGGGCGTTTCCCCTTAAAATTAGAGAAAAGATCCTAGTAAAGAAAAAAGTAATTCATAAAGCATCTTAACCCTTAAAAGAGCTCTTAAGGTCAAAAATTTTAGGAGTAGCGAGGAGGACTTTTAAGAGACTTAAGAGTTTCTTTAGCAGCAGAGAAAATGGACAAAACACGAAAAGTGAGAAGAAATGTGTTGCAATGCATGACAATTTCTATATTACTTTTAAGGTTTATCAGATTTTTTGTGTGTGTGTTCAACATTTGATTATCTTGGTTTTGGTTTTCTTGTATAGTTGCTTTGATGAAATGCAAATTGTAAAAGCGCTATAAAATAAAATGACATGGAATTGAATGACAGTGAGTTAATAAGACACAACACATTAGATGTTTGTGACTGATCCTATTAGAGACACGCTAACATCTCCAAAACAGCGCAGAAATGTCATAGCGCCAGAAATAGAAGAAATCACTACATTAACATATTTAGCAACTGGAGAAATGCAGCGCTGCATCAGAAATGATTTGGTTCTGTCACAACCTTCTATAGTGATCACACAAACAATTACAATACTTACAGAGACTTATTGTGTCACTGCACTGCAAAAAATGACTTTCTTACTTAGTCTCTTTTTCTTGTTTTCCAGTAAAAATGTCTATAAATTCTTGAATCAAGATGCATTTTCTTGATGAGCAAAATGACCTAAGAAAATAAGTCTCGTTTTAAAAAAAAAAAAAATTTCAGTGAATTTGTGCTTAAAACAAGCAAAAAATCTGCTAATGGGGTAAGAAAAATAATCTTGAATTAAAGTTTACCTATTTCGTAGTCACTCAATTCAAGATTATTTTACTTACCCCATCAGCAGATTTTTTGCTTGTTTCTCTCAGATTGGTCCTGAATCGTTTTTAAGATAAGACTCCTACGTAGAATTTTTTTAAGATAAATTAGCTTTCTTAGAGGATTCTTAGAAGCTTTAAGAATACGGGCCCAGACGTTTAGCCAACGGTCCGTGGGCGTGACGTCTGAGGCTGAGAGTAGCAGTCACTTGGCTATACTATGCAGCATTAGGCTATAGGGGCAAGACTTGGGTTACTCCGGTCAATTTGTTTGCATCGGGTGGACCAGAGGGATCCTCAAGCATGAGAGAAACATGCCAAGTCTGTCATGCCTTTAGTGGTAATTACTCAGTCCCTGTTTGTTGTAGATCTATATCTAGTTGTCTCTGTAAAGCTGAACAACAAAGCTTCTTTAGTATAGAGAAATATTAAATAACATACAGAAGAATAGTGTATACAAATAAATAAATGTACATAAGCAGTTGCATTTACGTCATGACGAATGAATGCATTACAAACATAAGTATCTATTGCATATTGCTCGGGTGGCATATCAACATATGAAATACAGAACAATAAAAACAGGCAGCTCCTGTCCCAATTCTCCCAAATAACAACAATGGGACAAGTGTGGTCGACTTCATGCGGCGCTGCGCAGACTGATCAGCGAATGACAACAAAGTACCGCTTGCTCTTTCCGGCGTGATGACCTCAAGTCTGTCCCAAAATGCACTCCCACGTACCCTTGTGGACTCGTGCCTAGTGCCCTATAGGTCTGCACTTCCTGACGTCACCAAGTGTGGACTCGGAGGAGGTCCATCAGGGCCCGTATTCACAAAACATTTTATCTTACCACTTAGAGCTCTCCTATACAGCTGTAAAAGTTTTTAGCGAAGAGTTTCCTCTTAAAACCTATTCACAATGCTACTGAGAGAAACTTAGGAACAGAAATACATTTTAAGCTAAGAGAAAGGGCGGGGCTGACCTCGTTGCTATGGATGATGTCAGCAAGCTTACTATGACCACAGTGATTGGCTGATAGAGGATGGGTCTCCGTCGGTCATTTAATCATAGAAATATTATAGAATGAGGTATCACGCTGACATATTTAAATTAAGATCTTAAAATAAAAATGTACTCAAATAAAATATTTCAAAATATAATTGTTGCCATATTCAAATTGAGATTATAAAATATACAGTTAGTAAGTTACTATTTAAACAAGTGAGAGTTCATACAAAATCAGATAACTTCATTTTTTTAAAAGAAATTCACGTTTTCAATCAAACAGTTTGTTTTTTATTTGTTTTTATTGTAACAGTAAGTTAAAAAGAAAACAGCTAGCAAACAACAAAACACAATAAACACATGATAACACAATAAACATGATTTTTGAAATATTTAAAAAAAGGAGTTATCTTTTGCAAATAAATACTAGCCTATGTTCATATACTGTATATAAAGTATATGTTCAGCTAATTGTAAGCATTTTGCCTGTCTCATAAACAGTTAGCACATAGTCTTCATGGTTAAGCTCATTGTCATGAAATGTTTACGTTTCAAGGTAGACTGCCGGCGTTACAGTCATTTGGTCTTAGCTAGAGTTGGTCTTAGCGAGTAAGGAGTCCTCTTCACTACCCCTAACGTCTCGCAGGTTTAGGAGCTAGTTTTAGCGTTAAAAACGCTATGTGAAATACTTTAGTGTAAAAATTCCTGTAGAATTCAACCAATTGAGGACAACTTTGAATCGGCTGAAATGTTTCCAGTTCATTTTCCTACACAGAAGTTGTGTTTGGAGTCTCTCTGGAGTGAATTCTCATGTGGACCTTTAGGCCTCCTTTCTGCGTGAAACTCTTTGGACACTGAAGACACGAATATGGGCGCTCTCCCGTGTGAATTCTCATGTGGATCCTAAAATGACTTTGGTTTGTGAAACTTTTACCGCACTCAAGACACGTGTATGGACTCTCTCCAGAATGAATTTTCATGTGGGTGTCAAGCTTACTACTATTTATAAAACCCTTACCACACTGAGGACACGTGCATGGACCCTCTCTAGAATGAATTTTCATGTGGTGATTAAGATTACAATTCTGTCTGAAACTCTTTCCACATTCAACACATGTGTATGGGCGCTCTTCGGAGTGGGTTCTCATGTGGTTATTAAGCGAACTACTCTGTCTAAAACTCTTTCCACACTGAACACACGGGTGTGGGAGCTCTCCAGAGTGAATTCTCATGTGGGCATTAAGCGCACCCGTCTGTCTAAAACTCTTTCCACACTGAACACACGGGTATGGGCGTTCTCCAGTGTGAATGTTCATGTGGATATTAAGCAAACTACTGGTTCTAAAACTCTTTCCACACTGAGGACACGGGTACGGACGCTCTCCAGAGTGAATTTTCATGTGGTTGTTAAGCGCACCACTCTGTTTAAATCTCTTTCCACACTGAGAACACGGGTACGGACGCTCTCCAGAGTGAATTCTAACATGGTCATTAAGCATCCTAGTCAGTCTAAAACTCTTTCCACACTGAACACACGTGTACGGGCGCTCTCCAGTGTGAATTTTCATGTGATCATTAAGCATACTACTCCGTCTAAAACTCTTTTCACACTGAGGACACGGGTATGGGCGCTCTCCGGTGTGAATGTGTATGTGGGCATTAAGCAAACATCTCTGTTTGAAACTCTTTCCACACTGAAGACACGGGTATAGGCGTCCTCCTTTAATGTGAGTTCTTATGTGCTCTACAAGTTGTGCTTTGTACAAGAAATGTTTTTCACACTGAGGGCAGGTGAAAATCTTTTCTCCAGTGTGGACTCTTATGTGCAGATCGAAGTCTCTTTTCAAAGCAAAGACCTCTTCACAATGAGGGCAAGCGAAAGATTCTCTTGTTTTCGTATTGTTTATCTGCGAGCATTCGGATGATATTTCTTCCACTTTGAAACAATGAGTTTTCTGATACTGATGCGGCTCCTGATGTGGTCCATTCGGTTCGCCACTTTCATCTTTCAGTCCCACAAGATCTAAAATGAAATGAGAAAAAGCATATGTGTTTGTGATGTTTCATGTTCTATAAAGGTCTTTACTGTCATTCTCTGACAATTAAATTATAAAATATAACGATAGATAAATGCTACAAGTATTAGGGATGCACCGATACCGATACCAGTATCGGCCTGATACCAAGCTCATGTACTCGTACTCGTAATGACACACCGATACCTCACGTGAACATACATAGAGCCCGATGATTTCCGCAATGCGGAAAACGCAGACAGAATCGAGGAATCTAGGCATAAAAACAGAATTTGCTGTACAACACGGAATGACATGGAATCTGGCAAATGTATTATTTCCTAACAAGAAATTAGCGCTGAACCGCTAACAGCTAACGAAATATTCAGATACTGTTTAAATATGTATTCTGCTTGTTTTGCGTGACTGTGTGTGAAAGAGCGGTGCGGTTGCGTGTACTGAACCTGAACGCATTGTGCTTGTGAAGCTTTCAGAGCCAGCGTTTCACTGCACGAGGACAAGAACACATAACAAACACCATTTGCGACGATCCGTCAAAATAAAAGACCAGTTGACTTGAACAAGGTATAATACACTCACATTTTACCACACCACCCCCCTTAAATTTTTTATCATTCGACCACAGAGTATATTGTTTACTATAGAAAACTGAAGTAAATGTGCTAGTAAAATTGTGCTACTTATCATAATTTTTTTAATAACTTAATTTGAAAATAGTACTTAAATTTAAGTAGACCTAAAACAAAAGAAAAAAAAATGTACCAGTAAGATACTGGTTTATTAACATAATTGTACATTATACAGGCATCGGTTATAGGTATCAGTATCGGCGAGTACCAGAAAAAAAGTATCGGTACTCGTACTCGGTCTTTAAAAAATGGTATCGGTGCATCCCCAATAAGTATGTTGATTTTTCTATTCAAAACAATGCTCAAATCTAGAAATTTTACCCTAATGTTTCATCATTTATCGTAATGAAAAATTAATTACGGACACCAACCTGTTTGTTCCTTAGTATCTTCATTTTTCAGCTGGCATGGATGTGAAACACTTATGTCTTCAATCTCCTCTTTAACAACCTCCATGTTTTTACACCACTTCCACACAGAAGTTGCTTTTGCACCTTGTGTTAGTCCTTAATTTAGATGAAGAAGCCCCTTCAATTGCAGAATAATTTGTAGGAACAGATCTGCCAAAATCAGTAAAAGCAATTGTTAATATTCACACGATCACATTCAAGCAAATTATTACAAAGTGTGAAATATAGACTTTTTTCACTTAGTAGTTGCTCTGGCAGATAAAAATATTGAAGATTCAGGTCCTTATCCCTATTTGTCCTACATTTCAAGGCAATGCTTTATATTGAAATAAAATGCTCTGTCTATTTCTTTATTTATTTTTCTGTGGTCACAGACATGATTTCTCTCTTCTGTACCCGCGGAGAAACAGAAACGACGTTGCCATGAGCTCTTACTAGACCCAGAGCGGTTTAAAAACAAGAGTTGAAGAAGTATTTTTATACAGCACCTTTCCACAAGCTCAAGGTCAGTCTACAATGAGCACTTTCAAGCAAAAATACATTTTCAAACAAACATACAAATATACAGGAAAGGATGCAAGATTATTGATAATACATTTCAAACAAGTATGTTTTCAATTGTGTTTTGAAGATGGATAGAGAAGAGTTACGGAGCGACATGGGTGAAGAATTCCATAACCTGTCCTGGAGGCATTAACACTCTAAACTTGGGAATGCTAAGAAGCCCCAAATCAGATGATCCAAGAGACTGAGTTGGTATATATGGGTGAATTAGGTCTTAGATATTGCCAGGTGCAAGACCGTTCAAAGCCTTAAATGTCAACAGGAGAATCTCAAACTGAATACGTGAGGAAACAGGTAGCCAGTGAATATGGATCAAACAGGACACCTAGATTTCGAACAGAGGTTGAAGGTATAAGAAGAGCCCCATCGTTGTCAAAATGGCGCCGCCGCGTTCGGTCACCGTCCAGGTCGCACCGCTTAGATTGTGCTTTTACTTATATATATATATTTTTTTACTTACTTTTGCTTTTTTTTATGGCCACTTGAATACCCCCCCACCCCCGAGGCAACGGAACAAGAAATACTTCTGAAAAAACGTGCTGGAATTCGAAACAGATCAAGGAAAACTGCACACAGCTCTGTTCTTCAGCCCTTTTTTGAATTATTTCGTTAAGGTTATACAGCCGAATGGTCATATGCCCCGTTTAGATGTGCAACGTTTGTGTTATTTACATAATAGACAAAAAAAAGAGCTGAAGAACAGACGACAACACTCCATTCCATTCGCGTGTTGGTAGTTCAAAAAGCCACGCCCACCGCGGAACGAACTAGGAATATTCACACTAACCCCGCCCACTGGAAGTTTTTAACAGGAACTGAATATTACACAACACCAGGCATGAGAGTTTGGAACTATTGAGCGCTCCATGAAGCACGTGACCACGCGGCCGCGAGATCAAAGTGTGTCGCTACTCTGTTCTTCAACGGCTCTGACTAGAACGTCTAATTCTAGCGTTTGATGTTGAGGACTCAAACCATCTCAAATGAAAAGGACTGCTCTAGCAAGCATGCAGCCTCACTAGGACGTGTCTTGGCGTTTGATAAACACCCACCGTTTTCTGTTAAAGTGCCGTCTATCACTGCTCCGCTGGAAAACGGAAAAATTAACAACCTCTTCATTGCTCGCCTCGCAATTTATATGAACAGCAAGCGTGTTTGAATGCGCGCGCACGTTAAGAACACTCCTCACAGAACACTGGCACGCAGTCGCCAGTCAATCAATATATAGCTTACGAATTGACGTATCCTATAATAACCTGTCATAACTGTTCGTATTATTTCTAAAAGTACAACTTACCTTGCACAGTTATCGGTTTCTTGTCCCGGGGTACGCAGGGAATTCTTCTTTTGGTTTTATGGCGGATTGCGAACGAACTTGAGAGGTGCATACCGCCCTCTACTGTAATGGAGTGTTTCTCCCGTAGAGCCCATATTAAATAATCTAACACACTGTAACGTAACGTCTTTACTGTATTTCATCGTATAAAATAGCCTATTACTTAATGTACTTACTATTGAATATTACTTAATGTCCATTGTATTCTAATTTGTCCAATTCTTTCTGAATGCATAAAACCTTAAATCTGTGTAAATCGCGTTCCAGTCAACTTGCTATGAATGACTTTATGCTCCTTTGTACCTTTATAATTATGTTAGCTATGTACTACCAACCTAAAGGCTTTTTAATGTTATCACCATGCATTAAACAGAGAAATGTACATGTTTAAAGTGAATTTTACGCTAAATGTATATATAAAAACATTAATTTAAAATATCATATATCCCCAAATAGGGCACAACATTTTTAAAATATTAATAAAATGCGTTATTATGTAAAAAAGGAAATATACTGAAAAAAACAGTAAGATTAAAATAAAAAGTAGGCCTACATCCGTTGCACATGTATATTCCGCATACTTCAGCATTCAAGTTGCCCAGTTTATGAAACATGATTTTGATCAAATATCAAATATTTTCGGTTAAGGTGACATAAAAGATTCGATTTTCATTTCTAAGAAGATATTTTGACTAAAGGAATTCAAGTTTAAGAGTGTACGCCCAACTTGATCTGCTAAAAGTTCTTTCACATATAGGCAGTGACTTGTCTCCAGGAACCCGGCTGAGAGTGAAACTCTTCACAATATGAATACTTTCAAGGTTTTTCTTCAGTTTGGATTATGTGGTGCTGCTTCACGCCACACATTTCTCTTCAGTATGTATTTTATGGCGATTCCTGACACAGTCAAGCAATAAAAAATGTATTCCACAAAAAGGCTTTACATTTGCATGTGATAGCACAAGATATTTTACCTCACTCATACAGATAAATGGTCTTTCTCCAGAATGTGAGTACACAATCTAACTACACTGATGATGTTTTTGGACTATCTCTAGAATGAATTTTCATGTGGTCAATAAGATTACAATTCCATCTAAACTTTTTCTACACAGAGGACATATTGGGCAGTCTCTGGAATGAATTCTCATGGGTGTCTGTCCAAGACACGGGTATAGGCGTCCTCCTTTAATGTGAGTTAATGTGACGTGCAAGTTGTTATTTGTACAAGAAATGTTGAGACTCTTATGTGCAACTCAAAGTCTGTTTTCAAAGGGAAGACGTCTTCACAATTAAGGGAAGTTGAAAAATGTGCTTCTGTTTTTTTTTTGCCTCGTTTTTGAAGAGCTATCTGTCATCAGCGAGCATCCAGAAGATGTTTCTTCCATTTATCAATTTGGAGTTTTCTGATACTGACGTGTCTCTTCCACTCCAGTTTATCACTTTCATCTCCCAGTTTCACCAGATCTAAAGTGAAATGAGAAACATTATTCGTTTTCGCGATATTTCATGTTCTTTAAATGTCTTTTTCTATCATTCTCTGACCATTCCTCGCCAGTGTTTTTTAGTATTTCATGTTTTTGGTTCCGTATATGCTGTACTGTTTAAAAGGTGGGTAACAGCGCCACCGACTGCATAATTGTGGAAAGACAGATTGCCGTAAAAATATCATTTTTCTATTTAAAACAACATCCAATTAATCTGAAAATTTACCTTAATGTTTCATCATAAATTTTGTTAATGTTCACATGATCACGCAAATAATTCCAAAAGTGTGAAAATGCGGTTTGGTTGTAGGTTATATACATACAACGTTCTTTTTCCCTTTCCCTTTCCTTTTAATGCTTTATGCGAAACAAACAATATCAATGCAGTTACCAAAAACAACAAGACTAGCAGAGAGCAATCCTGCAAAAATGATGGTGCTGTCCCAGCATGCAATGCTCCGTGTCTATTTGCAATTTAAATGATATAGGCCTATTAAAATAATCTTAAAACATTTAAACTAAAATGAAGCAACACGAAAGAAAATAAAGCACAGATAGTATTCCTTGTTACAACATTGTCATCAATTACAAAAGTTTTAAAACTTTGCAATTAAATGTAAAATTCAGTACATTGCGATAAATCCATTTATTGGAGTAAAAGACACATATACAGAAGGACAGTTTGTGGACACAGACATAAATCTCTTGACATTTACAAACTGTGCTTCAGGTCAGCCTGATGATTACCAGAGAACACAGTGCTGTGGTACTAAATGGGAGTCTGGCCTTTGGGATGATGCCAGCTGTACTGAGGAACGTCCTATTATGTGTGAAATAGAAAACAAATAGAGTTTATTTACAAACTGCGTTGCGTAGACGAGCATTAACAAATTAAGCTTTTGTACTAAATAAAAAAACTGCATAAAATACTCATACGTCATTTTACTATCTAATGTATCATTCTGTGTTTCTCGTCTAATTCTTGTGGTGCCATGCACGGAGTTGCTCTGCTTATCTTCAGACAGCAGCAGCAGCACATCTTAAAAGTTAGGTCAGTTTGTTTAGATCATCATTTTCACCACAAGCCTCTCACGCTTAAAGCTAGAAGACCCTTTCCTTGTCCATTTTGTGTTTTTTGCTGACTTTTCTGCACCTGACACTGGCTGTCATCTGAGCTCAGCTCCATTAAAAGCAGGTATGTTTCGAAAGTTGTTTTAAAATAGCTGACGATAACGAAACAGAACCGAACAACACTCTAAGAACGTTGCGTTATTTTAAAAGTGAATGTTTGTTTATACATTTGCACAATGTTTACATTTCATAACATCACTGGTGATGAATACTGAATGCTGTATAATGTACTCACTGAAATAAATGTAAAATCTGTTTGTCAGTGTGTGTGATATAAATATGAAATTGTGGAAAGATAAATTCAGACCTTATTATGTTCTTTTATGTAACATAAATGCAAAATCTTACATTGGGACTGGTAAGAAAGCTTTCAAAAGATGCCATTAATGTCTTGTTTTGTGCTCTAACCAGTTTTTGGTTACGTTTAGCAAGATCAATGCAAAATAATCTACCCAGAAGCATTGTTTTTTTTTCAGGTTCTTGAAAGGTTTTCCGAAGTTTTTCCACTTTACATTAGCAGATGGCGGCGCTGTACCTCGGTGTTCTTCTGTGGCTTCAGTGTGGACTGTTGCGTGCAGCTGAGCCTCAGAGTTCTCAGAACCTGAACTGTCCTGCTCTTGCTGGAGTACCAGGCACTCCTGGACACAACGGTCTGCCTGGAAGAGACGGCCAAGATGGAAAGGATGGGGCCATTGGGCCTCAAGGAGAGAAGGGAGAGCGAGGTTTGTGTGAGAGTGTAAGCGTGTGGTCCGTGAGGGAGAGATAAAGATTCAGGCGTTTGCTTGCTTTATTTTCACAGGAATGGATGTGCAAGGACCACCAGGTAAAGCAGGACCACCTGGACCCCAAGGAGTACAAGGTCATGTTGGTTTTCCTGGTTTACCAGGTATCAAACATCATAAGTTATATACTTTGGTCCAGAATATCAGCCTATAAATCAGTAAAGCATCTTGATAACATTTATTTTCAGGTCGTCCTGGAAGTGACACAATGTCCCTCAAACCTGAGATCCAGCAGCTAACTGCCAAAATTGCCTTGATGGAGAAAGTTTCAAGTTTTAGTACATTTAGAAAGGTTGGGCAGAGATATTACGTTTATGATGGCCTTAAGGACAGTTTTGATCAGGGGATTAAATTCTGCAAGGCAGCTGGTGGAACGATGGTTTTGCCAAAAGATGCTGCTGAAAACCAAGGTTTGTTAAGATTATCTGTTGCCAGTGGTTTAAGTGGTAAGGTGTTCATTGGAGTCACAGACAGACAAAGAGAAGGGCAGTTTGTGGACGTTGATGGACAGCTCTTGACTTTTACCAAGTGGGGTTTAGGTCAGCCTGATGACTACAATGGTGGACAAGACTGTGGTACCCTCCTAGTGGATTCTGGGGATTGGGATGATGTTGGTTGTAATGATCCACATCCTGTCATATGTGAAATAGAAATCTGATAGAATCTTCTGCACTATTGATATGTGTATGTGTGGGACGGATGCCCATTCATCCAACCACCAGGGGGAGCTCTCTCCAAAATACTAAAACCTTACTATTCACTCAACATTTGTTTTCTATTTGTCTCATGTATACTATATATAACCATGCTTTCCATTGTCATGGTTTTGCCAGTTAACCTGTGTACCAAGCATTATATCATTATTTGTTGCATGCTCTATATCTTATGACAATTGTTTTCTGTTCTTTTGGATTTTCGTATCGGATTATCCTTTATAATCATATATGTCTTGTTTGCTTGGTTGGACTGATTATTTGGATTCTAGACCTTTGCCTGTTTTTTGACCATCCCTTTTTGGACTGTTGTTTAATAAACTTCTGCATATGGTTTTTCAACCTGCCTCCATGTCCAGTCCTTTACGCAAAAATAATAAAATGTTGGATTAATTTCAAATAGTTACAGATCTTCATCGTTAGATATTGCTATTCATATAGTGATTACGGTTTACTAAAACACACACTTGTAAAATCATGCCTGAGGTATTTGTTAACAAATTTATGCTTTTCTTTTTAATTTATAAGCTTGTATATTAACTTATTTATTAAACCAGGCTTGACACAGTCACACCACTGGACAATTTTGAGATTTGTCTCAAAAATGTAAAAAATAGATTAAATTACATTTATTTTCTAATGACTACCTTTTCTATTTATTAATGATAAAATGTTGTTACCTTTTATTATTCTTGAATGAATTAGTTTCTGTTTCATTTAAATGCAAATCCAATGTAAACAACTTTGAAAACTCCTAATACCTGAACTGATGTCATATACTGTAAATGGGATTTCATTGGTTGTCCTGCTGTTTTGCAGTGGGTGAAATGTTTGTTCTAGGGACTGCGCAAATATATTCCAATAACATATCATTGAACTCGAGACCTGTCCTGTCAACAACGTTTTTATCTGACTTGGTGAGCCTGATTATATGACTTTAAACACATGGTTTCAAAGATTTTATTTGGTTTAAAAACCAAACAACAAACTTTAAGTTTAACAAGCTAAAGAATGTTGTCATTGTTGTATTGTTTAAGTAAAATTCATAGTGGAGAGAGAAACTATCTACACATTTTTCTGAAGTCATCAAGCCTTTCGTGTATGACGACTAGATGTGAAAAAGTCTATATTTATATTTCAACAACCATTTGATAACTGTCTATGTTTGGATATAAGCTGATAAACATAATGAAGCAAATTATCAAATTAAATTAATAATCATAATCAAAATATGTGATTTTTATTGTCTATTCCTTCCTCAAGTGTGGACATTTTAAATACTGCTGAAACAGAAACCTTGTTTTTCCACAGTGAACAGAAGACGGTGATGTTAAAGTCCTGCTGTCTCTGTGTCATGCTGCTCCAGTTGCAGTTGCGGCCGCATGCATTAGCTGCGACAGAGAATAGTTGTGCGGCTTATGCTGGGGTCCCCGGCATACCTGGACACAACGGCACCCCTGGCAGAGACGGTAAAGATGGGGTTGCTGGTCAAAAAGGCCAGAAAGGAGACCCAGGTTTGTTTGTCTAGTTTATATTTTATTTGTGTGTATTACTGTCCACTGTTACATATACTGTACATACAGTATTACATATCAGTCATATGAGAATGACAACATGATTAATCCCTTTCTCACTGCAGGTATTGGCGCACAGGGTCCTCCAGGGAAAATGGGACCAACAGGTCCAACGGGCCCTAAAGGAGACAAAGGAGGTCTACCAGGTAAAAAACAATAAGGTAAAAAAAGTAATTGAAGGTTGCACTTCACGGAAAGAATTTCCACTTTAAAAAAGGAAAATAACAGACAAAAATGATGAACAGAAAGATGAAATGCAAACCCTGATAGACCCCAACGTGTGAAGGTAAATGGGGTTCTATCCGATGTCTCTTCTACTGGGTCACCACAAGGATGTGTTCTTTCACCTCTTCTTTTTATGCTTTATTCAAATGAGTGTCAAACGCAATTAGAGAGGCGTCACATTTTTAAGTTTGCTGATGATTCTGTGATCATTTCTCACCTAAATATGAGGATCCTGACCATGTTTTGGTAGACTTCATGGATTGGTGCAATTCGTCATTCTTGGACATAAATGTAGCGAAAACCAAAGAGATGATCATAGACAACGTAACCTACAACCATGTGGTCATAAATGGTCAGGCTGTAGAAGTTGTAAATCAGAAGCAATACCTCGGTATTGAAGATGATAAGCTTACCTTCGAGGCCCATGTAGATGCCGTGTGTAAGAAAACTCATCAGAGAATGTATTTTTTAAGGAAGTTACGTAGTTTTAATGTGGATAGTATTTTTATGATTTGCATAATTTGTACAAACCTAGGACTTTGAGTAAGGTCGATCTAATTATTAGTGACCCTAGCCATCCCCTTTGAAATGGTTTTAAGTTGCTACCTTCCTCTCGTAGATATCATATGCCGGACAAATAGATAAAAAAAACATTAGCATGGCTGCTATTAGATTTTTAAATGGTCTTAAGTGTTCTGTATTGTAACTGTATGTCTTTTTACTGTACAAAACAAATATCACATACTACATCTCAGTGACACTTTTATAGCATTTTATTTTATTTTGTTAACCGCTTTAATGTATCAATCTGGATCTTTCTTCACAGGTTTTGCGGCTGACAACAGTTTAATCACAAATCTTCAATCAGACATTATAAAACTGATCGACAGAATCACAGTCACAGAACAAGGTAGATGAATCTTAATGTTAAAAAACTGAGTAGTTTTCAAACCGTATGATTGGGTAAAATATAGACATTTTCTTGGTTATTTTTTGTCAACATGGGATGAAATAACCCAGCATTTATAGCGTAAATAAAAATGTTAGGTTGTTGTTGGGATATGTTTTATTTTAAGCTTTTGGTCACGTTACAACAGGTCTAGGCCTCGTTATATGTTTCTGGATTGTTTATTTGTTTGTTTATTTACAGCGATGGATGCTAGCGACAAAATCATCAAAAATCTTCAATCAGAGGTCAAACATCTGACAGACACACTCAACGGAATAGAAAAAGGTAGATGCTGAACAAAGAGCATTTGTGTAATGTTTAATCAGTATTTAATATTGTGCTGTTAACATTCTCATTTGAAAACATATAATCCTTTGTGTTAAGCTTCAAGATTTCGCACGTTCAAGAATGTTGGAGGGAAATACTATGTGTCTAACGGGCTGGAAGCAAACTTCGGTGACGGAGTGAAGTTCTGCACAGATGTTGGGGGTAAAATGGTCCTGCCAACTAATGAAGATGAGAACACATTGTTATCTTCAATGCATGCTGTCCTTGGCTCTACTTATATTTTGATTGGAATAACAGACGAGGAGAGTGAGGGGACATTTGTGGATCTGGACAACAGACCTTTATCTTTCACCAAATGGAAGAAAAACGAACCTAACAATTATAGAG
Organism: Triplophysa rosa; assembly: GCF_024868665.1. Lineage (NCBI taxonomy): Eukaryota > Metazoa > Chordata > Actinopteri > Cypriniformes > Nemacheilidae > Triplophysa > Triplophysa rosa. Next base: position 810,851 of record NC_079894.1, on the reverse strand, counting down.
GGGCCGAGAACTGTGCCGTCGTGTACTCTGATGGTGAATGGTATGATGTTACATGTGATTCAAAGTGGCATGTGGTGTGCGAACTACACAACTGATAGTGTAAAACACTTTAAAAGTGATCTGTGAGTATATGCTCTGTAGTCTGATGACCCTTTATTTCAGAACAATAACGCACTGTAAAAAATAAAAAGTTTACTCAACTTTTGGCCAAGTATTTCACCTAACTCAATTAACTGAGTAATGTCACTTGACTGTCAATTGAAAAAAAAATAGTTGCATCAACTTAAAATAAATATGCAACAATCAAATTTCTGAGTTCACTCAACTATGGACTTAAATGACCCAACTCAAAATATTATGTTTTATATAACGTTAATATATAATTGTTCTATTATTATATACACAATCTACTAAAGTAACTGCTTAAGCTGTTTGTGTTTTAAACACTTTGGTAGTGGCCTCACTGCGTCATTTACTTCAGACCTCAACACTGAGCACATGAGCCTCAATCATGAATAAACATCATAGTTCAAATGATGACTAAATACTAACGGTAACTTACAATGACAACAAAAACAAAAAATATAGCCAGCAAACACCAAAATAGCAATCATTTTAATAATTTTAACCGGCGAATTGAAAATTCTGCAATGCATGCTGGGAACTTTCAAACACTAGAATAGTTTTTTGAGATTACACAGTTTGGCAAGTTGGTCAAACTTCTTGACGCGCTTTGGACAATCACTTAGGTATCTAAGTACAGTCAACAAAAGAATCTTTGTTGGTACCACATTTAGACTAATTTTGTTCAGCATACTCAAAATAATACATTCTTCTTCTTCTACTAAAAAAAACTTTGTTCAAGTTACTTTATTGCCTTCGTTGGGAGAAAATTTTGAAGTTGTATTTTTTACAGTGCAGAAAACCCGTCAGAACTGACCTCAGAATAAAAAACAATCAATGTTTACACAAACATTGCATTTTGTCATTGTTTAATATACTCTCTCTCTATATATATATTTATATCATCAAATCAGTTTTTCTTTAGACATGCATGTATTTTGATATAAGCGATTAACAATCTACTGATTTATGCTTGCTGAGTACGCTTTTATAGTGCTCTTTAAATATGAGATCAAAATGTTTAATTAAGATGCTGCAATGTACAGTATAGTGTCTGTTTGACTTTTAAATACCATTAGTTAAAGCAACAGCTTGAGAACTGAATAGACCTATAGTGTATAGAACCCATTCAATAATGATGAAAAATCATAAATGTTTGAAAAAATGTTATTTTGATGTTTGTTTTTCACGTACAGTACATGCCATATTAAAAATAAAATTCAGTCCAGTCTATTAAATCCAGTTAGAATTGATCTCTTCACAAGGTTTACTTTAAAATCATGTCAGCAAATGTATTTAATTGTAAGTCTGTGGCTAAACCTAGTCATTTTGTTCCCTGGGACAAACAAAGTGCATTTGCATTAGACAAACACAGAGTACCTGTCTGCAAATAAAACCTTTCATCAATGTCAAGATTGAGTAACCGACATGACTAGGTCAAGAGCCTCAGTGTCTGTTTTTCAGATTCTGAGACAGACAGAAGTGTACATGTGTCAAACTGACGGAAGTTAAACCTTTAGTTCATTGAAGTATAGGAGCCTGCACACGTCTCTGTCTCCAGATATTAATTCATTGGTGACCTCAAGGCCTGATCTTATGGTAAGGTTTATCCAATAAGACATGTTAAAACCAGAAGTAATGTAAATATTAGTCATTTTTGGTCATGCTTTGACCAAATAAATAAATAAATAAAAGCTTTTCGGGATTTTTTTTAAACATTCAACAGAGGAAATGTTTCATGTATTGCTCTGACCTCCCGTTGACCGTACTGGAACCAAAACTAACAAAATAAAATGTCTAACCTGAATAAAGTGTTTAGAAAAATTGAAAATGTTCAATTGTTTCCGTGTTGAACAGCAGTTGGCGATGTTAAAGCATTACACCTGTGCTGCTGTGCTGCTCCTGATAGCGTTTGGGCCGGATGATCTTTCAGCCGCCTCTGAGAGCAGCTGTCCAGCCTCCGCTGGGGTGCCGGGCACACCGGGACACAACGGCAGCCCTGGACGGGACGGCAGAGATGCCAGAGATGGGCTTCCTGGGCCCAAAGGGGAGAAAGGAGATCCAGGTTTACTCTTTGTACTTTGTCTATTGTGTAACCTATGTTCTGTTTGACGGCGTGATGATAAAACAGTCTTTGTTGTAGTGCTAAAAACGAAGGGTGGCAGATAAGAGCTCTAATGGTCGCTCTCTCGCTGCAGGAGTTGGTGCTCAGGGACCTCCAGGTAAAATGGGACCAGCCGGTCCTAAAGGAGAGAAAGGAAATTCTGGTCCACCAGGTGAAATAAAACACAGAAAATAGATCATTTTTAAAGATTTTAAATTTAAATGTCTATTGAAATAAGACAATCAGACTAAAAAATATGTTTTATGTACTAGTAATACTCTTTATCTTTTTTTGTTTTAGAAAAAACAAACGTAATCAACACAATCTAACTGCAAAAACTTAATGAATTTACAATTTTTCTAATTTTGGCTAAAGGCCATTGCACATTGAGTCCGAAATTTGCGTCCGAAATTTCCGCACGTAAAAACGTGAATACGCCCTCACGTTGTGTCAATCACATTTACACACTGCCTCTGATATTTTCGTCCGTCATAAAAAATTCGGACTGGGTTTGATTTTCTGCGTTTTTCGCATCCGAAGCAAGCATTTTGAGAGGCGTTTTGACAACTCAGAGACACAGTACAAACGAGCGCCAAATACGAAAAAACGCATACGAAAACTTCGGACTGTATGTGCAAAGACCTTAATTTGTATGAATTTGTACGACCTCAACCTCATACATTTTAGTACGATTTGCTTCCGTTAGGTTTAGGAGGGGGGTTAGGGGAGGGGCTTCAGTATTTCATTTTTTCCACTAATCGTACGTTTGTGTACGATTCACAACGTACGAATTCATACGAATTAGCCACCTTGTAAAATAGTTACAAATTCCTGTGAGATCAGTTAGAAATAAATGAGGCTGAATAAATAATAATTATAAATTACTATAATAATAATATAAATAACTTCATATAACAGTTACATAATTGTTTCTTATTAATAATCCCCTGTAAATATTCTGTAAATGGCAAATCTAGCTAGATTATTACAGTAACTTCACAGTCTTATCCTTATAATGCAAATGTCTCTAAGTGTTTTCATCTTTTACAGGCAGTGATGTTCAAAGCACAATAATGGCAAAACTTCAGTCAGATGTCAAATACCTAACAGACAGACTCGCTGTCGTAGAAAAAGGTAGACTACTTTACATTAATATTAATTACATTACACAATGCATATTTCTGTTTTAGTCATATAAAAAATACATCATCTAAAGCTGTTAACAATCTTTTTTTTATCTCGTTATGTTTAGTCTTCGGATTTAGCATGTTCAAGAAAGTGGGAAAGAAATTTTTTGTGAGCAATGGGCTGGTGGCGAATTTCCTAAAGGCACATAGCATCTGCTCTGACGCTGGGGCGAAAATTGTCCTGCCACGAAATGAAGATGAAAATAACGCGCTAGCGTCAATGAAATTCAACTCTGGAACTTCAGTCTACATTGGTGCAACAGACATATATGAGGAAGGCAATTTCGTAGATATGACTAACCAACCTCTAACTTTCACCAAATGGAAAGAAAATGAACCAAATGATTATAATGGGGCAGAGGACTGTGTAGTTATTGTAGAAGGTTTATGGAATGACATTAACTGTACTCATGAGAAGCATGTGGTGTGTGAACTATAAACTAAAAGGTGAAACTTTAGGATTTGGAGAACTCTGTATCTGTGCTCAGATGTCTGATGAAGATTAAACAAGGAAATCAGTGTGTCATACTATCTCGTCTCTACTTTTTTCCATCACTGGACATCTAATGTCATTTGAACAAAAATGTCAACCTTAATATGAAAAAATCTAATTTTTACCAAAGGTTTTCACCATACTGATAGGTCAGATGCCAATATTTGGTGGTTCAAAACGTTTTAAAGGATTCTTTCGTGCATTAAAGTTTTCCTTAGTCAGATAAGGGAATTGTCACATCCATAACGGTTCACATTCCTCATAAATGGGCACATGAAAAAGAAAAATTTGTAACTATTTTATGTTCTTAAAGAAGCATCTCTTCTCCATTTGTTAGGGATCATCACTTCTGGTTTGTGCATTTTAATTCACAGAAATCCTACAAAGGATGTTGTCTCTCAAAAACCGTGTGTGTCCTTTTTGTCACATCCATAACACATACAATACAAACAGATGATTCAGTTGTAATAAATACATTCTTTGAGAATTTTTGTTTCAAGTTTTGACTGAAAACATCACATCCACAACGCTGGAATTGCCCATTTATTCATCAACGGTAATATTGAGACGATGCCACGTTGGTTTTTTAATTGCAAGGCAATTTTATTGTTTATGTTATATATAAACATTGTTAATATTGTTTATCTAGAATTCTTCACATCCTCTGGTGGGCTAAAGAATCTGAGATTTATAAAGGGAAAAGCATGAAACCACTGAAACTGGTGAAGCTGCTGTCCTCGTCATAAACCCAGCTGTCTTTCCACAGCTGCGTGTACACCTCATCGGCCTTCTCCAGCGTGAGAACAACACCATTGCTGCCGTTTCCATTGAGATTGCTCTCGGGCTTGTGAGAATACACTGAGCATTGCCGTTCCTTATTCTTATGAAGACTGACCGCCATTTTGTTCGCTGCATGTGAATGACCATAAAATCGGAAAAAATAGACTCCTTTTACTGGTGCTGTGAAAATGCCTGCAATAACACAAATATGTGAATTTAGAAACCCTGCACAATGCCTTTTATTATGTTTTTATCTGTATTTTAAATACACACAGGAACGCCACAGATTACCAGTGTTTGAGTTATATGCATTTCCAATGTTACTGAAGATTTTTTGGTAGACCAGAGTTCTTGAGTCTTCAAAGGGTCCAGTATGTTGTGTTCCAGATGCCAAAAGTCCAGCTGAAAAGGCCACCTTTCTGGCTGTGAACGGACAAATGGACGTAATGGTTTTGTTAGGGAAAAATAAAAACAATACAGTATAATTATTTTTACTCACCTGTATTCTCTGCTTGTAAAGGTTCAAGCTTGGTCTCTAAGGCTCGTGTAAACCTCCTCAATGCTGTTCGGAATATACACATTGTCAAATCGTAAGGTCTTTGCACATACAGTCCGAAATTTTCGTATGTGTTTTTTCGTATTTAGCGCTCGTTTGTACGGTGTCTTTGAATGGTCAAAATGCTTGCTACGGATGCGGAAAAACGCAGAAAATCGAACCCAGTCCGATTTTTTTTATCGGAGGCAGTGTGTAAATGTGATTGACACAACGTGAGGTCCTATTTCTTTTTTTAGATTAACCGAAAATATATATCACGTGATTTATGCGCAACTTGTGAGTGAAGTACGGTCAAATGCTGCTGCATCCGAAAGCCAGAGGGCGCTCTCGTGCAGAAACTCCAAATACGCACTGCAGAAGAAGACCATAACACACATAGTTCTAGGAAAAGCCTGGGAAATGTTTTTATCACTGTTCCTCAAGCCTCATCAGGTATTTTTATGATAATAAAGTATATTTATAATGATCATGTTTGACGGGTGTTGCTTTTTTAAATGCACGTTATAAGCGACTCAAACTCGCACTGCTTTTAGATCGAGCGGCATTTCCTACTGATCCCAGAACCGTGCTTCAAGCTACGCATCAATAAAATAATCCATACCTTGCATCATCGCAGCCAGCTCGGTTTCAGCAGGATTCGTTGTTAACCGCGGTTAACCGTGCACATGTGTAGCGCAAATTTCGGACTCACTGTGCAATGGCCTTTACAAGGCAATCATTGGATTTTACTATTTGAATATCAAAGATTAGAATAAGATTAGATTTAGAATAATTATGAATTAGAATAATTACAGAAAAGGACAAAAGCTAAACGTACATAAACGATAAAAATACACCATGTTAAGACAAAATGATGACTCTTATTGAAACATTTTTACCTTCGTTCTCTCTCTTCAATTCGCTCAGAATGACCTCTGTGGCTCTCAGTCTTTCTTCAATATTGTTAATTTTTTCTGGCGTAATTAAGCCACGAGCCACCGAAGCCCCAACACAGAGCAATAAGAACATATTTAGAGCCGCAGGGATCTTCATTGTTAGCCTACTTTTTCACCTCTTTGTCTATCCAAAGTGCTTGTGGTATTCACGTTTATTTTGGGTAAGGTGGGTTGAAAGTATGCGATGCTGCTAAAAGTAAACACGGACCTTGTATTGTTTGCATTGCTGACTGAGACAAATTTTGGATTGTTTTTTAATTAGGACATTTTGTCAAATCCTATTTTGATATGCATGCATTTATACATTTAGTAGACACGTTTTATCCAAAACGTGCATTTCACACTGTAGTAGGCTATATTTTTGAAGCCTGCATTCTCTCTGGGACTCGAACCGACAACTGTGCATGTGGCTTGTTTTGACCTTTTTAGTTAAACAAGTAAAGTTTAGTTTAACGATCAAGCTCACCCAACGATAACGGTGCTTCTCGGACGCGCTCTGTGATTGGATGAAAAATAATTTAAGACCGTGACGTCAAGCGAGATCGGTTGCGCGCAGAAGGCGAACTTCCGGTGTGTTGTTTGAACCCCGGGGACTTCACTGGCAGGAATGTGCGGTAGGCAGTTGTCATAACTAAAAGAAGAATCAATAATAGCGCACACAGCAGCGTTACACGGTTTATGATTCAATGTGTGATATGAGTATATGGCCTGAGGGCTCAGAGACGGAAGCGATCGTGTTAGCGGATCAGTCGTCGATCGATCGGTATTAAGGAGCGCGCGAGCTCTGCGCACGGTGAAACATGGGGGCGAAATCGAGCCGTTTACACGAGGAGGCTGTTCCCACATCCTTCGATAAAGATGGCATCAAGCGGGAGTCCTGTCGCAGCATCCGAAGCGCCAGGCCCACCAGCCTCATGGTGGAGTTTTCCGGTAGTTTCGATCATGATTCGGAGGCGAATCGCAGCCGGTCGGAGGAGGGCAGCGACTCGGACACCGGGCAGCAGGCGAGCGGTGACGGCAGTCCCGCCGACCGCACTGCGTCCCCGTCGCCGAGCAGTCAGGCCTCGCCGACGGACGACAACGGATCCGATGAGAAACGCGAGGATGACGCCGGTCCCACGGTCCCCGCGAACGGGGAGGAAATAGGCCGTGCACCGCAGCGCACTTTCTCGGAGCGTTTGCCCGGTGCTCGACATTCTTCCGGGAGCGGCGTCACGGCGAGATCCGCCCGGGTGAGAGGGAGCCACGCGCGGCCGGTGTCTGAGGCGTGGATCGGCCTCTACAGAGTCAACAACCGTCACGGTGGTACGCTTAAAATATGACTTTTATGATTCATAATTAGTCATTTGATGGGTTTGATTTCATCTCGGCTGTTTTGTCACGATAGACGTGCGAGTCAATAACAACAAAACAGTCTAGACTCTCTCTCTCTCTCTCGCTCATTCAGGAAGTCCCCGGTTGGAAAAAAAACATCATATTAAATGTGTATAATCCATGTTTCTTATTCAGGTTGATTTTCATGTATACTACTTATAGGTAAAAATGTGCACTAAAATGCAGTTTATGTGAGTAGGCCTACGCTTGATGTACTATTGCACTTCTAATTTCAGGCATTACATTTGTACTTGTTTACTTAAAAGTATTCTTTCTATTCATGGTGTCTCCAGATTGCACAGTTTAGATGTTCTTAAATTTATCTCCGTATATTAAGTACAAAATTAGTGCATGACAAGAGACCACGAAGTACATTGAAGTGTACTCCGTTTTCACCTTACAACAGGTAAACTGTGGTTGTTTCACTAAGATCATTGATCAATGGTTATCTTGACGTTACTACTACTAATAAAACAAAAACTGTAGTGACTGTACTTAAAGTGATCGTTCTGTCATCCTTTACTGGCCCGCTTGTCGTTTTAAACCTTTTCGACTTTCTTGCTTCCGCAGAGCACAAAAGAAGATATTTTGAAGAATGTCGGTAACCGAACGGCACCGGCCCCCATTCACTTTTATTCTGTGGACGCAAAACCAATGCAAGTGAATGGGGGCCGCTGAACAACATTCTTCAAAATATCATCTTTTGCGCTCTGCGGAAGGAAAAACGGTAAACAGGTTCGAAGAGAGCGAGTAAATGATGACAGATTTTTTTCTTTTGGCGAACTGTGACTTTAAACCGTGGTTTGTTTTGTAACTTATTTTGCTTCATACTTCGAACAAGCCTTTCCACAAGAAGTTTTAAACGTTTTTTTCCTTCGCGCGAATGTCTCGATTCAATCAAGCTTCGTAAAGCACTGATGTGTTTTCAGTTGCGTGAGTCGTGGCCTTATAGTAGTATACCGACCCATTCGTTGTGTGGAAGTCTCTAATTAATAAAGTATAATGTAAAAAATATTTTGCAGTTATTAAATACTTTGCTTTCGTTTCAGCTATTCGTTGCCCTTTCTGCACCAAACCGTTCCCTGGAGGGAGGATCGAGGACCACCTCTTAAGTTGTCTGACCTCCCCACCTCTTCCTTATAACAGTAAGCGTCCCATTTCTTTAATAACCGTCCGTCATTCTCTCCGGCTAATGAACAAAGTCTTCATTCTGATTCATTATCTTTCTTGTTTTGCACAACAGCGGACGTTCTTGCTAAGGACAGCGGGGAATGTTCCATCTGTCTCGAAGACCTACTGCAAGGAGAGACCATTGCTCGACTGGCCTGCCTGTGCGTCTACCATAAGAGGTAATCCAAAATGACCCTAACCATACTCAAATGTAATCTGTTCATGACACGCATAACGTTGTTGTTGTTATTGAACAGCTGCATTGACACATGGAGTAAAGTGAAGCCGTGTTGCCCTGAACATCCCTTTGATTGATTCGTATGTCCACGTGCAATGACACTTCGACTCAGGTGAGCTTGTGCATTCGTTAAACATCTTTATTAAGGTTTCGTATCTGTTTTGATTCCCCTGTTTTTTTGTGTTTTGTTTAGGACACCGTATCCCCCCTTGGCAGGAGCATATATTTTCTGAAACGATTTGCAAGCATCGACACTCGTTGCCAACTGAACAAGTCTGGCTCTGATGTGACTCGGCTTTTCTCTGCTCTGCGGCACCTGTCTGAACAGCGGGTTTTCCTTTTCTCTCTTAACTCTTTACTAACTAAGCTCAAAGCGAGACTGTCAACTTGGTCCTTCCAATAAGGAAATGTAACCGGAGAGAAAGGTGCACACGGATCGTCTTCCTGCTGTGGGATGGCGTTCGGGTCCTCTCGCGTTGGAAACTGTCATGTAAGCTGGCTTCGTAGGCTTGGGGTTTGGTTTTGCGCGGCATGCTGGGAAGACTGCATTGGCACGAAGAACTGATTCTGTAGAGTTTAAGCAGATCCTGGACGAAAAGAGTTGTACATGCGTAAATATTGCACACGTATTACATACGAGGCATGGTGTTTTATGTTTTGGGTGATGCTTAAGATGTTTTGGGGGCTTTTTTCCATTTTCCGTGTTGCTATTAGGGACAATTGACAATACCAGAGAGAGTTCATTCAACATTGTCATGATTTTGATTCGCGTCGTTAAAGACTTCCTCAAAGCTTTTTTAGGTTCTCGGTCTGAATACTTTGGCTCAGTTGAACTGTACATTATTTCCAGACCGGACTAGTTAGAATAATGGACGTGCCATCGGTTGAGGTGCAGTGTGTGTGTGTAAGTTCGTGCTAATGTACATCAAGAGTCGGTGGACAGGTTTGGCAGATTCGTGTGCAGGAGATGAAATGGTGAACGAACGTACTGAAATAGAAGTGGGCGATGTCGTAGACTCAAGAAATCCAGTCACTCATTGAGCGCGTGGGAATCTGGCCATCTGTGTGTCGCCATATGGCTCATGCCTTGCCAGAGATGGAGACTGTTGAACAACCGATGAGAAATTATGACTTTATCATCAGCCCTACGGAACAAGTACAGTTGAAACGCACTATTTTTGGGTGGGATAAAAAGAGATGTTACATTTTGATTCGTGAGCGTTACGTTGATGATTCTCTTGTGTCTTGTAGTGTTGAGTTGGTCTGTTACCGGTTTCTTTTTTTCCTTAGCTTAAGGGTTTATATTTTGTGGGGTAATGATGTCAACTTTCTGGACGTATGGAGAAAGGCCTTTCCCTACCTTACCAGATGCGTTTCATCATCTCTGAAAAGTACTGCGATGGGTTTTGTTTAAAGGAGACGGTTCTTTTCTGTTTGAGAATGCCAAGTGCGTGTGCGAGTCAAGAATCCTCTTTACGGTTACATTTGTTTTGTGTTTATGGTGTTGTGCGTTGTTGAGAGGAGGGAAGTAATGTCCGAGTATTTTGACAATCTTGTACGCTCTGATCGTTACAGCTTTCGCCCGTTGTTTAACTTATATGGTGCCATACCTCAATATCCATATTTACTATACTATTCTGGGGCTGAGCTAACTCCAAAAGGGGGGTTTCCTTGAAAAAATATAAAGCTATATATATATATATATATACACACAATACATATAGTATAAAAACAAAGTTATGTCATGAATTCAGTGCTAAGGGTTTTCACCCTGTTGATCCTGTGTGTTTTGACAGTTGTCGGTCAAATATGAATATGATTTGGGGATGTTTTTAGGTCAATATGATTTGCGTATATTCACACCCCCAGACAATCTGCCTTCATTCTGATATAGAACAATTGAGTATTTATTTATTAAAAAGTGTAAATATGTATTACGTTACAAAATGGCTTTGTCTATTGTTTGTCCATGATGCGGTTTCTCTGCCTAAATCTTTTGTATGTCTGAAAAGTTGTTTTTATATGTATTTTTTACAATAAATATGCTTACGTGTGATGGCTGGTTTTCTTTCTTGAATTAACATTCACTGTCTTTGAAATGTGTGTAAATCTTTCCTAGACAGCAAACAGGTAGAAACCATTGGTTGATTTGTCAATGTTAATTGCATTGAAAATATCACTTGATATTGCTATTACCTGCTATTAATGTTGAAATTTCAACAAACCACCGTTATTTACATTTCGTCATTTATCTGAAGCGACTTCCAGAGAGTTCAGGAAGCAATAATACAATAGGTGCTAATACCGAGTTACTAGTTTCAAGTTTTACTGTGATCAGTGTTTGCTTTAGTTGGGCTCTTGACTTTGGACTGATTCATGATATCTAATTAATTCAGTATAACAACTTTTAATTCTATTTAGTTTATTTGTAATAATACGACAGCCATGACACAGCTTTAATGTCACACTGGAGCGCCACACAACACATCCGAAAGTATTTGTCTAAAATCACATTTCTGATCCAATTGAATCTTAGCTTACTTTGCCACGATGTTGCAAACATTTTTTCAACATTAATAGCGGAAGCAAACGTGACGTTGATTCAATGCAATTAACATTGACAAATCAACCGTTTCGAACATCAATTCAACGATTTCTAGCTGTTAGCTTGCTGTCTGGGTTATGAATGAGTAATATCATTCTAGCAATGTAAGCCTGAGCGCAATGTGATCTGAACCTGATTTGAGTTTAGTTTCATCTCAAATTTGTGGATGTAATTGTAACAGACCGGCACTTTTGAAGGCAGAGCCTCAGTAAACGCATCTTCGTTTCCTTTACAAACCTAAAATGCCGTTTGTGTGCAATCGTGTTCAGCAGCTTCAACCTGGAGCAAAAAAAGAGAAAAATAAGCAAAGTTGGGTTTTGCCAGGTTGTGTCAAAATCTTGTGTTTCCTGTATTTCAACAACTCCCCGCCACCCCACGTGGTTCCAAACCTATTTGAGTTTCTTCTGTTAGACACCTAAGGACATGCAGAACATCTGTGGCATGCAATACATCTTTATGAACGGTCATACCTGTGTTTTTGTTTTAAGGATGTGTTTATTGTTAACATGTTGTGTTATGCATTTTAACATGTATGTGTTGTTTCGTGTCGATTTGCAGTTAAGTAAATTCAAGAAAGTAACACAGAGATGTGTCTAGTTAAGGATGCATTTTGTGTGTTGTCCTAGAACAGATTTAACAAATGTTTTTAAATGGGTTAGTGCACCCTGGGCAGAAACTGACAGCTTCTCTTCAGTCATCATTCATTTGCATTATGATTAAACAATGAGATTAAAGACAAAGGTGACGGAGGCTGTCAGTAAGCTTTCTCACGTAAGAAATTATATCGACAAGTAAACCAACAAACAAACTGAAATCTTTGGACGAACGATCCCTTTAAGTAATTGAATGTAGTCTTTCTATACCACCCGCTTCTGTGCCATTCTAAAACAAGTACAACTCTTAAAACTGCATAAGAACATTTAATGCATTTGAATGTGTGTTTGGCTGTTTGTTTGTGACAAAACTGCATCCGTTTAAACGCAGTGGGAAAGGAAGCCAGTGGTGTGAACTTCTCTGTTCACTTGCACTTTGTACTTCACCACAGATTTTCCACACAGGGGTTTTTGTAAGTGACATTATAAACGGATGTAAAACTTCAATCTGTGTCAAACAGGTGAAGCCTTGAACATCAGAGACCTCGGTGTGATCAGACCTCAAACTAGACCAGACGGAGGAAGAAAGGTAAGCATTTCACTTGGGTTTTTAATACGATCTACAACTGATTTACGTTGTATTAGGAAGTTTGCAAAATAAATTTGTATGTTTTGTGAGAAAACGTGGTCTAATTTGAATGGTTTGAAGTCATCGCCTCAGTTTTTATATAAAGGAGAAAAGACAAACTCTTTTTGGCTTAAATCTTTAATCAGCTTTTAGTCGACAAATTGTGACTTAATTTATTCAGATGAAATTCGATTGAACGAGAGTGACACAATGTAAAAAGTTATGTAAAGCTTTTCATACCATTCAGAATATAAAAATGAAATGTAAATGGAAAAATACTGTAATGTAATGTAACAAAGTGATGCCATAGTGATGATACAAAGCGTATTTTGTGTGCAAAGTTATTTTTTTGGGGGGGGATTAGTTACAGACTATAGATAAGACAAAATCAGAAAATTAAATAAATAAATCTGAAATTATTTGTTTAATAATAATTGTTTAAATAATATTTCTTCTTCGTGTGTTCCACCACCTGTAATTTCTTTAAAGCTGTATTTACTATTTTTTGTTTATTTAATTTATTTTTTAAATAAAGTTTCTACCGATGTGTCGTCTGAAATTGCAATGTCAACCATGTTGTGTAGGATGACGGACACGGAGAGCCACAACCCAGCATCAGAGATTTACCCCAGCTGTGGAGCGGCCGGACCCGTGTACCCTCCTCCTCCTCCATACATGCCCCCCCCTTATCCTACGGGTCCTGCCATGTACCCTCAACCCATTCCCGCACAAGTTGGCTTTCTTGTACCCGACGTCCCGCCGGAGGAGGCAGGCTTCAAGAAAGAAGAAGACCCGAATTCAGTCGTGACAGGTAATAAAGATCAAATCAATCAACTGTAAAAGATTTTCAATCTACTGACATACTAAACATTTCACAGGGAATAACAACGTGGTTTTGTTTTGTTGGCCTTTAAAACAGATGCATCTTATCCAGATCAAGAAGGTGAAATCCTCGTGTCAGGATTTGAGGACGACACCATTCGCAAAGCGTTTATCAGAAAGGTGGGTAAAGCCGGAAGCGCAGGAGTATAATTCTGAATGTTGGGTTTCTTCACTGTCTTTTCAATCCCGCAGGTGTTCAGCGTGGTAACAATTCAGTTACTCGTCACCTTCACTGTGGTGTGTGTGTTCACCTTCTCGAGCACAGTCAAGACGGCGGTTCAGAGGAACTTCTGGGTGTACTTGAGTTCCTACATCGTGTTTGCAGTGGTGGCCATGTGTATTAGCTTGTTCTCCACGTGTAGCCGCAGTCATCCCTGGAATCTGATGGGACTGGTGAGTTTATATTCATACGGCACCATACGTGGCATTAGATAGGTTTGAAAATGGTATGGTCTACATCAAATTCAGGTTTTCTGTTTTAAGGAGGAAGAAGCTTTACTTAAGCGCCCTATTAACTGAACCTTCCTCTTGATGGTTCCTCTTTAAGTTTTGTTTTGAGCTACATTGCTTGACCCATAGGACAAATCTCACACTTCCTCGATGTCAATCATTAGATTTGGCAAGATTGTAGTTTCCTTTTTTATGACAGACGGGTACAGCACACTTCCTCTTCCTTTTCAAATTTATTTGCTTGTTTTAAGCACAAATTCACTGAAATTTCATATTTTTTGTCTAGAAACAAGACAGGTCATTTTGCTCATCAAGAAAATGCATCTTGATTCAAGAATGTTTAGCCATTTGTAATGGAAAACAAGACGAAAATACTAAGTAAGAAGGTCATTTTGTGCAGTGCATCTCTTTAATATATTTTGCCATAATGGTTATTATTATATTATAATTTACCAAATAAATTGGTACCTGGCCAATACGTGGTCATTTGATTCTAAATGATTTTAACACAAAATGAAACAAGGGTCATGAAAAACCCTTTGGAGAAAATACAGTTTTGCCGCATCACATACACTCGCTCTGTTGGGTGATAGAATAAAAAGATTGAATCTTATATGTCATCCGTTTTTGAATTTGTCATCAGCTTTACGCTACATAAACCGGGGGAATGCGTGGAGGGAATTCTGAGAGAATGTGCTATTCCAAACTAAACCTGTCGTTTTCTTGTGTGCGTACAGTCAATGGTCACCCTGAGTCTGTCTTACATGGTGGGGACTGTGGCTTCATATCACGACACAGCTGCGGTGGTCATTGCTTTAGGATCAACTCTGGTCATCTCGTTCACCATCATCATTTTCTCTGCCCAGGTATATCCAGTTTGTCTTTAACTCTAAACAAAAATCTCACATCATCTACAGGAACCTTTAAAGAATAATGACTGCATGCGAGCACAAATTGTCAGGGGGGGGGCTGTCACGACCGGGGGGTGTGACAGCGAGCGGAAGAACCCAAGCGCAGGCAGCGGTACGGGGTAAACAATCAGGACTTTAATAACAAAACAAAAACCCACGATGGGGGAAAACCAGGCACGATAACAAAACAAGAATACGAACAAAACACTTCCCTCGATGGGGCAAAAACAAAGGAGACAGGATAATTAAAAACTATTTACGAACACACTAAGACACGGGGTGGTAAATAATAAAGATCCAGACATAGGTAGGGGATTCACAGGTAAGACGAGCAACTCAACTCAACTCAACGTTATTTATATAGCGCTTTTTACAATTTTCATTGTTACAAAGCAGCTGTACATGAGACATATTGACTATAAGCAAAATAATTAAAGTTAAGCACGAGCACTCAGGGCAAGGTAATACAGGGCGAGGTAAACAAGCGAACACGCATACAAGCACAAAGAACGAGCACAGGACAATAGACACGAGGATATTATATGGGGAGACAAACAAAGGATAATTAACAAGGGACAGGTGTCGGGAATGAAACACTGAAGGGAAGCTAACGAGAGAACGAGAGGGGCGGGGCCAAAGACGAGACTGGAGAGAGCGCATATTATGTCATGATAACAATAATATGTCCCTCTCCACACAAAACCTAAGGCTTTGCCATGACTCTGCCACAAGACCAAAAAAGGCATAACATGATGAGGCAGAGTCATGACAACAAATAGTTCGGATGCAGCGGAAGGGATCGTTTTGTAATATATGTGACCCTGGACCGCAAAACCAGCACGGGTATATTTAGCAATAGCCAACAAAATATAGTAGCCTATGGGTTATAAACATAATTCGGATATTAAGTAAAGATCATGTTCCATGAAAGTGAAAGAGAACTGTTTGTCAGATATATTATGTAGATCCTGTATCAAAACTTTGTTTTTGTCAGTGAATGCAGCAAAATCGCAAACAAAACACGGCAACAAACTTCACTCGCTGCTGTCCGCTCTTTGGGAATAACCCACTCGAGTTTGGTATCGATGTAAAGTTTAGACTTTCAGCTTTCAGGTTCATTACAGAGGTGAGCCAGTAGAGTGCTTTAAAACAAACCTGTTTCTTCTTAGCAACGGCCCTCACTTCAAAGGCCATTTTCTCAATATTTCGATTTTCTTGCACCCTGAGATTCCAGATTTTCAAATAGTTGTATCTCGACCAAATAGTGTCCTATCCTAACAAACCTTACATCAATGGATAGCTTATTTATTATTCAGCTTTCAGATGAGGTATACATAAAAATGACCCTTGTGACTGGTTTTGTGGTCCGGGGTCACATTTTACATTTAAAATAGAGTTTGGATTAATTGTAGTTCCAGGGTGTGAGTCAGAATGAGCCTTGAACTACAGTTATTGACCACCAATGTATTTCCTACTAAAAAGTTCTATGATTTTTAATCTCTGAGCTTATTTCGCGACATGTTTGAGATCTCTAACGGAGACATTTCTGTGTTGTGATCTGCTTTCAGACGCGTCTGGACTTCACCGTGTGTAACGGCATTCTGCTCATCCTGTCTGTCGACTTACTCCTGTTTGGATTCTTCAGCATCTTTTTTTACTCCAAGGTCGTGCAGATTGTTTACGGATGCCTAGGAGCTCTTCTGTATGCCATGGTAAGGAACGACAACAAATATTCTTCAGCAACAGCCTCCAATAATACTGACAGCACGCAAGTGCCTCATTTTGGCCCCTTGTGCAAAACTAACTATAGTCCAATGGATATTATATTGTTTATGATCATATTTGTTTGTCATTGGATAAAAGCGTTTAAATGACCAAATGTGTTTGTATCTCTGCCGTAGTTTCTGGCGGTGGACTGTCAGCTGGTGATGGGCAGGCAAAAATACAATCTGAACCCTGAAGAATACGTGTTCGCTGCTTTAATCATCTACCTGGATATCATTATGATATTCCTCTACATACTTATGATTATAGGTGGAAGCTCAAAGAACTAGACTTTGTTTATACAGGTCTGTGTTCACATGTATTTGACACATGAACATTTAAACAAACACACACTCAATAGCACTCGTCGTCTGCACACAATACATCTCATTTATGAAACGAATAAAAGGTCTGGTGCTCACTGAATGTGCTACGGCCCACCATCTGCAGTACTTCATATCATACACGTCTGCTGGCTACTGATGGACAAGCACAGACTTTGACTGACCACCAGGGGGCGTGTCACAGACACTTTGCCGTCCTCCACTCCTAAATGGCAAAGCAGCAGAATCCAGGTTTAAGACTCATCTCTTTTAACATTTTATTTTGTTGTCTGGCTGTTTGGTTTCCTTGTTTTTGTATTATGAATAGTAATTTGATATTCCTCCGCTTTTGATTTTCTAGCAGATATTAATGATCTGAATGACATGCTGTCTCTTTATCACAATGGTGTTCATTCTGTTTTAAAATGTAAGTGACAAAGACAAATGAATGATGTTGATCATGAAAACCTCAAACTCGTGTACTACCCTGCAATGTGACTGCTCTTTTTTGTGCTTGTATTAAATCAATAAATAATTCTGTTTTGTTTATTTCCTTGACATTCATATATTAGTTTGGGATGAGTATAAAAACAAGAAGTCTATATCAGATTCGTTTTTCCATTCAGTTGCTCTTGAAAAGGTTTACCAGGTTGTCAGTTAAATGGGTCGTAATGACATAATGACAAGCTAAGGAACATTGTGTTGCCAAAATTTGTGGAATGGAAATATAAAGAAGAATAGTTAAATACTGCATTAAAACTGGTGCCAAAAGTTGAGAAACATTTATGAATCTGAAAATATCTAGAGATCTTATTTTGTGTACTAATACTAACAATGAAAATTATGATTATTGTATCATTTTTTTATGTTGTTCTGTTGAACACAAAATAAGATCTATTGAAGAATTTAGGGAAGCAAACAGTTGCCTTTCTCAGGGCATCTCTGACCACTTTAATATTTCCTACTATGGTAGTCATTGATGTCCCAGAAATCTCAGTTGCTGACATTTTTCCAAATATCTTTCGTTGTGTTCTACAGAACAAAGAAATGTATACAGATTTGGAACAAATGACAGAA
Organism: Triplophysa rosa; assembly: GCF_024868665.1. NCBI lineage: Eukaryota > Metazoa > Chordata > Actinopteri > Cypriniformes > Nemacheilidae > Triplophysa > Triplophysa rosa. The sequence continues at coordinate 792,658 of NC_079894.1, read as the reverse complement.
TTCTTATTTTTGGGTGGAGTATCGCTTTACATCCTGCCACTAAAACAAATCCCACAAAATACTATTTTGTAATTTATAAGAAAGTAAATGTGTTTTTCATAATTCGGTGTCCATGTAATAAAAGTTATGTTTGTGAAACATCTTGTTTGTTTTTTATAACAAAATGGTGCTGCTTTAGTTGGAATCCAGACAGACAGTGTTATTGGCAGTTTCTACTGATGTGACGTAACTGAAGAAACAAATTGTATTAAGAGTTTTTTTATGCCTAATGCATATGCAAAGAATGTGTGTAGGCAAGCTGGCAACCTATAGCTCCACCCCTGGGTGAAGCTTTAAACGTCCCAGATCAGTGTTCAGACAAGACCACACAGAGGAGAAAAGGTAAGAATTTCAAACAATTTCATATTCTAGCCCATTAGATAAATATCCATGTACATTTTGCATTGACATGTAAATAATTTGAATTATTGATTTCTGCCTGATCTGTAAGAAAACCTTGATCTGATTATAATGAGTATAACTCTTTGGATGAGTTTTCATATAAATGAAAACAAAAGACAAACACTCTGTGGCTTAAATATCATTGTGGATTTGTCATTGTAATCTAATTGGTATTTTATTTTATTTTATTTTATGAAATCTGATTGAACAAAAGTAAAAGAAATGAGGAATGTGGCCCAGATTTACCTTTGTGTAAATTAAAGATGAAACTGAAGTTTGAAAAACATTTGTTCACTCAGCTTGACTCACTTGAGTTATCTCATTCAGAGTGTTAAATGAACACTGCTCAGTGTGTATATGAGTGCACACTACAGAGTGTATAAAGTGACACATTAATTCTGTCAAGATCTCACCGGAAGAGAATTAAACACACACCATTACCATCCTCAGTTATTACAGACACCACTTTCACTTTATTTTTGTCCTACGTCTCTTCCTGACAATTAAAGGTTGCCACTAAATATGAATGTATTGCTAAAGGTTTCATTTCAAGTCATCATTATCATTTTCAGTGTTTCCATCAGTTCACTCAGAACTGTTAGATCATTTTTGTATCTATAGCATGTTGCACAGGATCTAGCAAAAACTCAAAACATGAACAAATGGACAGTATAGAACCACAAAGGGTGCAAAGTGTGAGACACTCACATGCAGTGGGTAGGGGCCGCATCCACGTCATTTACGTGAAAGTTTTTTTTTCTTAAAAAAAAATATTACACAATGCATAGCCCTGATAGAAACTTCCTTGAAATGGGGTGAATTTCTGATTTAATATTCAAACCCCGGTGTAAAAAGGTAATGGTATAGACCGGGTATTCAATTAAAGTTCCAAGAGGTCCGGTTTTTATATTTTCTTCCAAACGGAGGTCCAGACAATATGTCTGTTTAAAATATATGATATTTTATCAAGCCATTTAGTTTATATTTTGATATGTAGCCTATAGGCTCTGTGGTTTTAGGGGAATGCCCTCTTAATAGAACTCTGAGAATTAAGATTTGTAAATAAAAAAAACTACTGACAACATGCAAACAGCAAATGTAATGTAACAATTAAAATGCTATATAACAATTAAAATCATGAACAGAAAACAGAGTTACAAACTAAATTAGCCTTTCCATGCCATTGTCACTTTCATACCGGAACTACTTCTATAAATAATTTCCCAATTAAAACGTTGTTCATTACAAAATTTGAACCTGCTTGTGAAAACCCAGCAAAAGTCCTTCATAAAATCATCCAACAGAATATTCTGTGAAAATATAACGATATCTTCAATATTGACAATATCGAGTTCGAGTCAAGTCCGAGTCCAGAGAGGGTCGAGTCCGAGTCAAGTCCGAGTCCAGAGAGGGTCGAGTCCGAGTCAAGTCCGAGTCCAGAGAGGGTCGAGTCCGAGTCAAGTCCGAGTCCAGAGAGGGTCGAGTCCGAGTCAAGTCCGAGTCTAGGACAAGAGATCTGAGACGAGACCTATAGAAATCTTCAAGAATATGTTAAATGTTTGGTGGAAACATAAAACTGGCACCGAGCTCATAGAGTGCTCAGTGCATTAAATATACCATGGCATGTACACTGTGTTTTATTTACTTAGACTGATATTAGTTTAAAAATATTATTAGCTGAGGGTAAAAAAGGCCACATAGTAAGTGTGTAAGGTAATTTTATTACAATTATGACTTCCCCCTGACCAAAGATATGTCAAAAGACGTCTTTTCTGCATCTTTCGATGTTGAAAAGACGTCCTTTTATTGGCCCATTATTACGTTTTCTGAACGTCTGATATTGACGTACAGGGGACCTTGGTACAATGTAAAAACTGGTTCAAATCTGGAGTTTATCAGACTACTTTCAGTTTTCACATGGAAATAAATGAAATGAGACTCTGTGAAATGAGTTTTGTACCCACAATAATAACCATTATTGTGATCAGTGTTTGCTTTAGTTGGGCTCTTGATCCTTGACTTTTGTTAAATTAATTCGTTCAGGTCATGTAATAGTGTTATAAAAACACTTGTGCACTGTGAAAGACAGACATGCTTTTACAAAAGTTGGGGTTGTTTCTCATGGAAATTGTCAGGCGTGTAATAAAATGTATTAGTTTTAAACATTATTGATCAATTGATGACTGGTCTGAGTGCTCTGGCTAGTCAATGCACAGAGTATTGAGAGAAAATAAACAAACATATTTCACTGACATCAACCCTCATCATACAACCCTCAACAATGATGACAATCGTCAAAATAATTCAGATAAACAGATCACCCAGCATGCATTGCAGCATGAAGCTTTCTTTTGTTGATTGTCACCATTGTTGAGTTTCATATGCAGATTCTTGATGTCGTTGTGTGTTAAAGTGGTTTAACAGATTGTGAATATGTTAATTCCTAAAAAAATCACGTATATCAAACTACAGATCCACAGAGCTGACACATTAATAAACCAAACCCAATTATTAACAGTGATCTAAACAATTTCAAAATGCATGCATTACCATTCAGAAGTAGTCATCTCTTTGCCACAACTAATTTATTTTAACACACAGTTATGGCTGAAGGAAACCTAATTTAACATTAAAATAGAAGAGCCAAGAGCTCAACTAAAGCTAAAAAAGATCACAATAATGGTGATTTTTGCAGGTACAAAAGTGATACTGATTCAATGCAATGAACATTGACAAATCATCATTTTTAACCTTGATTCAATGGTTGCTTGCTATCTTACTGCACTCAAATCATTCAGCTCAGTTTATTTCAAAGAGTCTCACTTAATTTATTTCCATGTGTAAACTCAAAATTTCAACCAGTTTTTACTTTGTACAGACTGGACATCAATATTAACAATCAGGAGACGCCATGAAAAGCTATAGAAACAACTTTCATTTTTGGCCCATAAAGGGACGTCTTTTCAATGTATTTATATTTTTGCTGGGCAGGTGTTAATTTTGCAAGGGAAGCTAGGTAAATCGTGGACAATTGCCATTCATATAGATTGCCATCGGTCGACTAGGCAGACGAAGGGCTCGTATACCTGAATTGGACGCCAAATCTCTCGTCACTCTTATTATGATTGGGACTTTTTTCCCTTATCGGAGTTTAGGGGCCGTTTTCCCGGAGAGGCATTGAACGGACACCACAAGGGGTGGCAAAGTGCTGCGGGCGTGGACCCTCGCGCCACAAAATGCCTACTCATCCCCTCACCACCTAATCTTCATCACCGCATGCACGAGGAGCCTTTCGCTTCCCCCTGACCGCCTAAATCTGCCATAGTCTTCCTCACGTCCGCAGCGCGCCTAGACTTGCTAGTTTGCTGCCCCTTGCTGCCTATTCGTGGCGCGACACCCAAAAGATGCCAAAACGTCACGCTCGCCACCCTTGCATCTGCAGAGCGCCTAGAGTTGGTAGTTTGCTGCCCCTTGCTGCCTATGCGTGGCGCGACATCCAAAAGATGCCAAAATGTCTCGCTCCCCGCCCTTCTTTCTTTTTTCCCTCCCTCACGGCCGTGGCGCCCCCTAGAGGAGCCGGGCGTCCTTCGTGACCTTGCTCGTTCATGCTTAGGGGAGGTTTCTGTCAGAAAGACCTCGGATACCCAAGCCAACGCGCGAGGGGGTTTGCGGGCCCACAGAGAACCACTAGAGGCAGGGAGATGTATGTAAAATAAGAAAAAATATTTAATCGCACTTCCCGACCAAGCCCTATCGGTATGACGTCGAGAGTCACGTGATGCAACTTTCTGTAATGTTTCGGGCTCCTGGGGCCTCCGCGGCCGGTACGGGAGCCTCTGACACCTGCAACATATCCTATTTCTCTCATAGGTGGCTATCGTACGATAACCCCGGAACGGCCAGGGAGTTTTCAAGTGACCCAGATTCAAATTCTATAGCTCCTCGCGGCCCCCTCATTCGGTTCCCAGAGTTTGAAGTCTGTACGGCCTCGTTATGTACAGTAATATATTGCACGTTTTGGGGGTGTTGTGGGCCGTTTATTTTTCTGGAATATTTTTTGTGATTTTTTTTCGAGCACTTGCCATACAGCGAGGGGCATGGGCTTCGAATATGTGATGCAAGAGGGTGTGATGAACTAGTATTCGAAGCCCCGAGGTTTTTGTACAAAAATAAAGCAGAATATTGCTGAAAATGCTGTTCAGAGATGTATTTCTGTGAAAAGTGCATTTGTAAGCAAAATAAGCATTTTAATAGCCTGAAGTGTGCAATATACCAATATGGGGTGCTTCTAGGATACATAGCTGTAGGTTTGTCATACAAAAGCTGTTTACAGTCTTAAAAATTGACCTTTTACAGTCACATGGCCCACAGAGATCAATGCGAGGGAGAGAGACGTATGAAAAATAATAAAAAATACTTAATTTCATAGCCCGACCTAGCCCTATCGGTATGTCGTCGAGAGCCACGTGACGCAACTTTCTGTTAGGTTTCGGGCTCCTGTGGCCTCTGCGGGCCGTACGGGAGCCTCTGACACATGCAACCTATCCCATTATTTTCATAGGTGCCTATCGTACGATGAGCCTGGAACGGCCCCGGGGACTTCGAATGACCCCGATTCAAAATCTATAGCTCCTAGAGGCCCCCTCATTCGGTTCCCAGAGTTTGAAGTCGGTACGACCTTGTTATGTACTCTATCGACGCTGTTTGGGGAGGTTGTGGGCCGTTTATTTTTCGGGAATATTTTTTGTGATTTTTTTTCGAGCACTTGCCGTGCAGCGAGGGGTACGGGCTTTGGATATGTGGTGCGTGAGGGTGCGTCGAACTAGCATTCGAAGTCCCGAGATTTTTGTACAAGAATAAAGCAGTTTTTTGCTGAAAATGCTGGTGAGAGACTAATTTCTGTGAAAAGTGCGTTTGTATGCAAAATAAGCATTTTAATAGCCTTAGGTGTGCAATATACCAATACGGGGCGCTTCTAGGATACATATCTGTAGGTTTGTCACAAGAAAATGGGTTTACAGTATGAAAAATTGACCGTTTACAGCATTGTCCACCGTTAGCCTACACTGCTACTGTCAAATAAGTTATGACTGGGACTTCCGGTGGTTCACAGGAAGTCCCAGTCGTAACTTATTTGACAGTCCGTCGGTAGGCTACTAATGTACACAACACTTTTCACGCAAGAAAAAGCACTAGAAAACGTTCCCTAGGTTCTAGTAAGCCACTCTCTCGGTATGTGAAACAGGGGCCACCAGACTACCAGAATATAATGTTTGGGGCCCCTCGATCCCACTGCGGCCCAACGGCTGCTGCCGACACTCTTAACCTATCCCATTCATTTTCATAAGCTCACGATGGACAAATGGGACAGAAAGGTCTGATCGACCTGCAATTCACGTATATGCCTTGTCACGGGGCCCTGGGTCGTGTTCTGGAGTTCCGCGCCCCTCGGATCTCGCTGACCTCTCACTTTGCCCAAAAAGACACGAGCGGCCTACATATAGGTTGCGAATGTACGCTCTGGAATACAGGGGTCAAAAGGTCACAGGGTCTTAATACTCGGTACGGTATACCGCGGGGGTCTCCCAAGCCGGGATATCGAGTACCGTGGTTCTCGGTCACCTCGAAGTATCTTATTCTTGAAAAAAGATTGAACCTTAATTTTGTTCACTTTGCTCATTCAAGAGGGTCTTTCAGGCTATGAAATGAAGAAGCCTGCATGAGAGACTTTTGCAAACCGCACTATAAATCGTTTCCCACGGTTCTAGACAGCCACCCTCACGGTATGTTAATCAATGCGAGGGAGAGAGACGTATGAAAAATAATAAAAAATACTTAATTTCATAGCCCGACCTAGCCCTATCGGTATGTCGTCGAGAGCCACGTGACGCAACTTTCTGTTAGGTTTCGGGCTCCTGTGGCCTCTGCGGGCCGTACGGGAGCCTCTGACACATGCAACCTATCCCATTATTTTCATAGGTGCTATCGTACGATGAGCCGGAACGGCCCCGGGGACTTCGAATGACCCCGATTCAAAATCTATAGCTCCTAGGGCCCCCTCATTCGGTTCCCAGAGTTTGAAGTCGGTACGACTCGTTATGTACTCTATCGACGCTGTTTGGGAGGTTGTGGGCCGTTTATTTTTGGGAATATTTTTTGTGATTTTTTTTCGAGCACTTGCCGTCAGCGAGGGGTACGGGCTGATATGTGGTGCGTGAGGGTGCGTCGAACTAGCATTCGAAGCTCCCGAGATTTTTGTACAAGAATAAAGCAGTTTTTTGCTGAAAATGCTGGTGAGAGACTAATTTCTGTGAAAAGTGCGTTTGTATGCAAAATAAGCATTTTAATAGCCTAAGGTGTGCAATATACCAATCGGGGGCTTCTAGGATACATATCTGTAGGTTTGTCACAAGAAAATGGGTTTACAGTAAAAAATTGACCGTTTACAGCATTGTCCACCGTTAGCCTACACGCTACTGTCAAATAAGTTATGACTGGGACTTCCGGTGGTTCACAGGAAGTCCCAGTCGTAACTTATTTGACGGTCCGTCGGTAGGCTACTAATGGACACACCATTTTAAAGCTTCTGGAGCACATCTGTTGACGCTTAATGTCACTCATTGGTGAAGGCTGTGCCTCTCATACACTCATACTGTTGGTTAAGCATATAACTCACTTGCAAGGTAAATAATGACCCTTAATAGGCTTTGTCCATATTATACCTATGGGGCCCCATAATAAGTTACGAATGTACATGCCACACATAACTTTTGACAGGTCCATAGGTTGACAATGTACATG